>NW_020555849.1:0-20706 GCF_003254395.2 Apis mellifera
CTATGTAATATAAATAATAATGATCTATAAATAACTATTATTTATATTATTGAATAAATTATTTTATTAAATTTTGTTTATAAAGAATATTACTTGACTGCGGATGTTTATGTAAATATGTATATATTATACAATATATATTTTGATAGATAAATATGTAAATAATCAATAAGATTAAGACATGAATTACATTATGATTAGAATTCTAAAAATATATTTTTTATTTTTTACATAATACGCATTTTTTAATACAATTAAATAATTTTTAATATCTACTTTATTTAGAAATTTTATTGGATTATCATATTTTCGCATAATATCATTGTGAATCATAACACACGCACATATTCATTTATAAAAAATTATTTAAATATATAAATTTTAAAAAAATATATTTACATACACGAAATTGATATCACACAAAATCATATTATTTTTTTAATATAATATTATTATATTAATATCAATATTCAGTTGCATGAGATTGTTGGTAGTAAAATGAAATTCTAATTCAAGTGAATTTAAAAGTTAGTTTCATCAATAGCGAAATTAAGCGAGAAGTATACAATCATAAAAATTATGAAATCTAAATTTGGAAATATTTGAAAATGATACTTGTATATATTTGCAATAAAAAACTGTGTAATAAATATAAATATATATATATATTAATTTAGATTGTAAGACATAAATAAATATATAAATAATAATTTAAAATTCAAAATATTATATAAATAATACGTTATTATAAATATAATCTAAATATGTCTAAATTATCTAAATATACTTTATTATAAAGTTAAATATATTATATGTATTATATTTTTTGTAATAATATTATATATTTTTATTTAAATAATATTATATATTTATATTTATTATATATTTATTATATATTATATATTATTATATATTTATATATATTATTATATATTAATATTATATATTTATATTTAAATAATACTTAATAATATTTTAATTAATTTATTCAATATTGAATATTTATTCAAAATTAAAGCTTGTGATGTTGAGAACAAATTTTCAATATATAAATTAATCTATTTAAAATTAAACAAAAGATATTAATTGATAGTTGAAACATAAAAATATTATTATTACATATTATAATGGAAAAGTTACAAGTAGTGATAAATATTATATAAATATTATTCTATATTATATTGTTATATTATATTGTATTCTATTGATATAATATATTATTTTAATAAATTTTGTTTATATTTTATATATATTTAATATATAAATTTGCATAAATATTAAGTCTAATATTTACTCGATATTTATTTGATGATATCATGACATTAAATATCAAATAATGATTTATTCCCACCTGAAAATTACAATAAAATATCGATTATTTATTCGGATTAACTGGGAAAGAAATCCATTCAAATAAGCAAATTTTCAAATAATCGGTTTTCAAGATACTTTCTAGTATTTAGCAAATTTGTGAACATATCGTAAAATAACTAGAAATCAAATAATTTTCAAATATTATATAAAAAAATATTCATTAAAAAAAAAATTTTAAATATTATATGATGAGCCTGATATGGTATGGTGTAATACCTGATATAGTATATGGTATTCTGGAGCTTAAACATTATAAAATACATTAATTTAAATTACTCATCCTATGTTTGAATTAGTAATTTGAATAACTGACAATAATCAATTCGAATAGTCGTAATTCTTTTTCTATGCAAACATAAATAATATATAATAAAAATATAATATACATATGTAATTATGTATTATATATATATATATATATATATATATATATATATATATATATATATATATATATATATATATTATACATATGTATAATATTAATATAATATTATATTACACATATATAATAATAGTGAAACAATAAAACTAATTTATCATTAAAAGATTAATTATAAAACAAATATGACATGTTTGTTTTATATTAAAATTTAAAATATTTTTATCTTAATTACGATTTTATCTATGATACTTAAATGATAGATCAAAACAATCTTTCTATAGCAGCCTTATTAGAAAAAAAAAATAGAAAAAGAAATTGAATATTGGTATATATTATATATATATATACATCTCAATCTTTCGAACTCTTGAACTTCGTAATTTTCTATAGAGAATTCTAAATAGAATTCTAAATAGAATCTTGTGAATTCAGTGATAAATATAAACCTTTACTAACATATAAACTCTTGATCGTTTTAAAACACTACTTGTAATAAATTAATTTTATTATTATATTATATATAATATATATATATCTTCAGGAAGGGATCGAAACATATTTTACGTTATGTTATCATGAACTGGAATAATTTATATTTAATAATATTTCAATATTACGCTGTTTGGTGTTAAATTGTGTTACTTTTTATTTGAAATTTGTTAAATCATTCAATAATTGCACGGAATATACTTGCATGTGCATATGTTTGCGAAAGATATACCAAATGTAATTGTTTCTAGAAATATTAACAATAAAATTGATCATATATTTTATCATCTATTGCTACCTAAATTGAATTCGATAAAATAAAGATATAAGTATAAGTGGTTCCATAGATGATATAAAATTAAAAATTTTCTGAAAAATTATTGTAGAAATGATTAAAGACAAAATCAATATATAGTTATATCAATATATCAATATAAAATATATCAATATATTCATAGTTCAATATATATTTATAAATCAATTTTAATACATTGTTTTGTTTTATAGATTCTTAATTTACAATCAAAAACAATAATTTTTCAATATTTGAAATATATTTATTCTAGAGCTCGTATTGAATATTTTGGAATATTCTAAAACAAATTTTGAAAAATAATTTATAAGTAATACGATTTAGTAATACGAATAATAATTTAAAAAAAAATCGAAATAATTTATAAATAATATTCTTGAAAATTAGAATTATATTACAAGTTTTAAATAACGTATTTTTGATATAATTGCATTTATTGAATTTTTAAGAAATTAAAAATAATAATTAATTTGCAATTTGATTTTATTTCTTAGTTTTATTTACCTAGGTTATTACAGATAAAACATGTATAGTACGTAACAAATACGAACAAGTCCAAAATTGAAATGAAACGATGTCTGTAAACACCTACACATTATGCGGAATAAATTATAGATAAAAAAAGAATGTTTATTTCTCAATATAAGATGTATTATTTATAAAAAGTAATTATTATTTCTTATTATTAATTTAAAATTAGAAATAATAAAATAAAATAAAATAGAAGTTGAGATTTATTCTTGAACAATCCCGTTCTTTCAAAATTTTGAAATTTTTTTTCATAGATTATTGATTATTAATTGGATTAATTTTAATTATAATATTTAACAATAAAATTTCTATCAGGGAATTTAGAATTTAGATTAGAAAAAATGATTTATTGAATAGATCAATTATAATAAAGACATAACATTTCGATTTAAATAAGTTTTTAATGCAAAAGTAACTTAGTTATCATAAGATTAATTACAAGATATATTTATTCCTTTAATTCGAACATTACAATATTTTATTGTTGATTTGAGATATAATAATAATAATAATAATTAAATATTATATAATAATAATAATAATCAATATTTTCCAAAATATAGGACACATATTTAGTTTAAAAATCATGATAAATTAGATGTAAAAATATCTTCAAAAATTAAAATTTTTCTTTTCAGAAAAATAAAATTCTATAAATACTCGAAGAATTTGTCTTATAGTAATATCTCGTGGAATATGTCATACTCTCGGTGCATAAATCTAAATGATTTTATGTATTAGATATATCATGGCTCGTTACCATATACCATATGTTGCAAATAGCAATCGCATCAACAGATTCTGAAAGCATCTAGTGATATTTATTGATTTATATTTTAATGTGAAGGATATCACGAATAACCTCAAAGTTTCTTGATGTTAGATAAAACTTAATGCTACATAGAATATTTTTTTGAAAAAACTTCTTATAAAACAGCAGTGCCAATAAAATAAAAACAATAATTTATTAAATATTTTGACCGATGCGTCATGATATGAAAGCAAATCATTTTCTTTATACGACAAAGATTTCTTAAAATGATTCAAAACCTATTCCGTGATTATCTGTGATTTTTTTTAAATAACGAATAAATACATTGTTGTCGGAACAAAGTAAAATTCTAATATATATATATATATATATATACATATTTCATTTCCAAAAACTATTTGGAATCATTTTTTCGATAATAGATTAATAGAGAATTTTATATTTGTTATTATTAATGAATTTCTTTTATAAATTATGAGATTATTATTTTTCTTTTAATTTGTTTAATTATATATAAAAATAAAATCATGCTTTTTCCGTTTAAAAATGTAAAAATATAAAATTTTTTAAATTTGATATTATATAATATTAAATATATTGATTTTGAATTATAAAAATATAAAGTAAGGAAATTTTGAAGAAAGTTTAAAAATTTTTGCAGTTTGTTTATTTTTAATATTTCTTTTAATGTGTTTCCTATTGCTTCTCTATCTTTATTTATTAGTTCAAGTTAAATCGAATTCCTATCTTACTATATCAAATTAAATTCATATTTTTTATTTCTATCAAATTCATTTGCAATTTTCTTTAGATTGAGAATTCAAATTATATCTAATATAATGACAAGTATATCTAATATCTAATATCTAATATAATTCATACTTTGTTTTCTAAATCGTTTCTTGATAAGTTTGAAAAAAATAACGAATTGATTGATCAAATAGAAATAAATATCAAAAAAAAGGATGATAACGATAATTATCATAAAAAAATAAAAAGGAAAATTTCAAGTCAAGGATACATTCCAATGAATCTTGAAACTTAATAATCGATATGCAAATGATTGGCGTTGAATTATAAAATAATTAAATGAGCGTATTTAGATATAAATAGCGAAGAATTAATAATTCTACCGAAAAAAACGAAAAAGAAATCGAACAATTATATACAATTACAATTAATTTGTTTGTGATATAGAAGCATATAAAACAAATTGAAAAATATTAGAAAAATAAGTATATTTTCGAAATTCTTTTAATCATTATTTAATCCTAATATTTATAATTATGCAATAAAAATGCTTATAAAAATACGATAACTATCTATTTATATTGTTTTGTTCGAAAAAAATTCACAAAATCATTTTTTCGCTTAGAAAGAAACTGAATAATTAGGCCAATAAATTTAACATAGCTTTTATTTTAATTTAATATCAATCGGAATATGTTCACATAAAAATGATCTAAAAAAATTTAAACAACATTTTCTTAAAATACATCAATTTCATGGAAAATAAAATAGGTTGGGGATAATGAAAATAATTTTTAATTCTAATTTTCTTAGCGTCATTTTGATTCCATTAATAATTAAAATATCAATCCAATTTCATTATTAAAATAAATTTTTTAAATTAATTTTTATTTCTATCAAATTGTTTATATTAATTTTTTGTTCTTCTTATGCATTAATTTGACAATAGAATTGGATAAATAAAATGAGAAATATATTATGTTATATTAATTCTCTTTAATTCTGAAAGTATTTAATGTATCTGGCTACAAGCAGCATACATGTAATCGTAATCTTAATATTACATATTATTTCAAAGGAAATATATAATACCGTATATCGGGTTTAGATTTCTTTGTATTTCTTTGTAAAAAATAATCAATGATGTTTCAATCTTTTTGTTTAAGAATCGATTAAGAATGATTTATTATTATGCCGAATTATTTATAATTTTTCTCTTTCCTTTCTTTTTATGATGAATATTTTTGCGATCATCAGTATTTCATATATACGAGAAAACAATGATATCGATGATATTCACGTTGAACGTGATACACCGTGGTACGTTGTTAGACCGGATATATTGCGTGTATCAATTTATCCATGACGGATTGAAAACAAATGCAAAACTAAAATATTGGGAAAAAAAAATAAGAGAAATCGATTGTGGAAATGCGTATAGGGGAGAATATCATCATTAGAATTAAATGAGAATTAAATAGAATTTTATAAAAATCAAAGTTAATTAGATATATCTACTATCATTCTTTGTTAGATAATAAATCATGTCATATCTAGCGTTTAAAAACATAAAAACTTATATTTTAATTTTTTTTTTATGATGTTCTTTTTAAGATTTTTCTAGATTCTTGCGATAATATTTTGAAAAATAAAGAAATATTAGATAAAACATTTTAATTAAGAAGAAAAAAATTTTTTTATAAAAATTGTAATATCTTCTTTTTAAGAAAGTAATCATGCAATTCACTAAATATTAGTTTTCTGTATCACATTTAAGAGTAAAAAAATTATTAAAGATTTGTAATATTTTGGTAAAATTTTACTAAAATCTATAAATAGCAATTATTAAATCATCTATAAATTTTCTATAAATATTTACCTTCCTTTAAAATCCATTCATTACAATTATTTTTATTCAACAAAAAATATATTAAAAAATATTCCAGATTATACTATAATGATATATTTTAACAAAAAGAATTGCATAAAAGCTAAGTGAAGCGAAATTGAATTTAATATTTAATTTAATTATATTATATTTAATTAATTATTTAATAATAAATTTAATTTAATTATAAATCGAGAATCGAAAAGAATCATATCAAAAATTATTGAAATCCGTATAAATCAATAGAATCCGCCCAATCAATAATAAATTTTCTAAAAAATTTGTATAAATTTTCTAAAAACTTTTCTAAAAATTAATAGTATCAATCGTATTTTCGATGCTATGATATATGATGATTGTTTAATCAAAAATTGAATAATGAATTATATAAAAATTGAATAAATGAGAATCGAAAGATCTCAGAAAATCTTATTTTCTTCAGATTTCTGAAAATTTGTTCTCCCCTTTTCCCTTCAAAAAAAAAAAAAAATATTAAAAATTAAAATCTTTATTTTTTTCTTTAATAAATATAAATTTTTAACAAAATATTTATTCTATATTATTATATATAAATGTTATAAATATTGTCTATAAGTATATTTGTTTAGACATTGAATAGATGATCGAAGGTTGATGATTGCGAGTATAATGCCATTTTTAAGAAAAAAATTTAGAAAATCCAAAATTAACTTTGATATATTTGATATATTTATTAGAAACAATTTGGTGGTTGGAATGTCAACGTATTCTTGGGACTTGAGACGATATTTTTTAGCTATACATTCAGACTTAATGATAATCGGCATCATCCTTGAGAAGAATTATTGCAAACTCTTCAGTTTTCTGAGAAACAGCGGATTCTCTTGGTGACGTAGTTTCTCAGTCTCATTCTAACAATTTTTCTTAGATTGGGAGTATCGCTCAATCAGAGCTGATCCATAATGTTATTGATCATTTGTGTATCCCATTAAAAATTCACGATTTCGCGAGATAATGCTATTTTACATGAAAAACAATTACAGATTGTTCATTTGCTACGGACTGTTTTACCACCTGTTTTATAAATTAAAATTATATTAAAATAAACGATAACGATTAAAATCTTGACTGAGATTGAGAAGTTCATAATACGCGCAATACGAATAATATTAATAACCTCAACAATAAACTGTCGATCGAAGGAAAAAACATAAAAAATCTCGGAAAATTAATTAATTTTGTTATCACAATATTTAATATCTATTTAATATCTATAATATTTAATATTTATTAAATAATTTAATAAAGTCTATTCCATAATAAAGTGGGAATAGATAAAATTAGTTACCGCGTAATTGAGAAAATACTTGCACTGGCAATAAATCTTGTCACGATGATATTCCACAAAAAAGAAACCGTGCGAAAATTAAAAAATTATATAATATAATATTAATTATAGTTTTCTATACATTGAAATCCTATGAATGTCCATTTATAAAAAAATATAATAGGAATTAAGCATAAAAATTAATTACCAATAAAAATTAATCGAATTTGAGAGAGTTAAAAACGCAATAAAATAATTTAAAATAAAATTAAATAAATAATAAAAAGTAAAAAGTATAATACAGAAAAGAAAAAAAATACGAAAGTTCATTAAATTAGGGGAATCTAGAACGTATAAGAATGAATTAAAGCATAGTTCAAGTAAAATAAAATTCTTAGCTTGACATCTTTTCTAAAAAAAAAAAAAAAAAATTGCTAATGAAAATTATTGAATTTTTCTAATAAAATATTTTTCATATACTTTTTTTAAGAGAAGATTTTAAAAAATTTTAAAAAATGATATCAATTAACAGAAGAGATAACTACGCATCGAAATCCACCTAAAGCTAAAAAATAACAAATAAAAAATTAAATAAATTAAAAGCACATAAATAAAGTACGAAACATTAAAATTAATAATTAATATAAATGAATTTTGAAAAATGTAAAATATAAATATAATATAATAATTGATATTTGAAATAAATTGTAATTAATGTAATTAATGTTAAACAAATTATGAAAGAAACGAAAGAAGAAAAAATAAGAAATAAAAATTAAATAAATCTGAAAAATCTGAAAAGAAAAAATTAATTCGGAAATTATTATTATTTTATTAAATTAATATACAATTGTTTTTATAATGATCTTTTGCAATAATTAATCGCCCAATTAATTTCATATCGCGTTGTCAAACAATGAAGCTTAAATCTAACTTAATTTATTTACACATCCTTAATATTATTATCCTTCACCTTAATATTATTTACACATCCATCTAATAATAATATACTTAAATAAATCTTAAATCTATAACGCGTAACAAAAATACTCTCGTTTAGCTTGAAACGAAAAAAAGAAATTATGATTAATTTATATCAGGAATTGTAACATCTAAAAGAGACATGATCGCTACATGATCGATAAAAATAAAGAAGAAATTTAAAAAAATCAAGTTCCTATAAATCATTGTCATCCTCATATATCACAATTTACATCGCTGGACTTATAAGAATCAGCATAATTTCATAAGATAACTAAAATACAATTTTATAACAATTTTACGTACTTCAATAATCTTTTGAACTGTTTTGCGATTTTGCGATTTTACGATTTAGCAATTACTACCAACACAATTAATACTACCAACACACTGCGTAATATTATTTAATTGTTTTGGAAGAAAAATTAAAGAAATCTGTAGCCTTTGCACACCACTATATATTATGAATTTAAATTTTCAAATTAAATTACGACTAAAAAACAACTATTGTATAAATATCCTATGTAAATAATTGAACTATCGAATGAATAAATAATACATATTGAAAAAAGTATCAAATTCTAGAACAGAAATATAATATAAAATTTATTATTGTTAATAAAAAATAAATTTTTATAAAAATAAATAAAATATTTTGTTTGTTTAAAATATATTATAAAACGAAGAAGATATCAATTTTTTACAATATCCAATTTTAATTTTTTAAATTTTATAATATTATAATTTTATAATTTCTATATTTTCAAATATAGAAAAATTTAATACTAAAAACTAAATATGTATTGTTTGGTTATATACAATTGAATGATAGAATTAACATGTTATTTGATTATTTATATTATATTTATCATTGAAACAACACTGACATAATATTATAGTATTTTTATATAAATAAAACTAATTTTATTTAATTTTTTTATTGTTTTTATATTTTATTTTTTACTAAAATCATTAATGAAATAAAATCTAACAAAATAATTTTTCAAACATAACAAGCAAGATAATTTCTTTTTTATTTTTTCATTAATTTATCTATTTTATAGAATTTTTTTTTTCAAGTAAATTCATATATAGTCAATTTAACAACCCAAGATATATAATATAATTAATATAATTATATTTGAGAAACTTTGAATTTTCAATTCTAGAAATCAAATAAATACAAAAATGTCAGTTGAAACTTCATTTATTAAGTTACAAAAAATTGAAGTTTACATTAGATATAGATAATAAAAAATTGTTTTATAACTGTTGTTTTCTGTTTCCAATTTATTCTTTGCTATTCACTTAAATTATTAATGAAATTAAATTATTAATTGTTTAATAGATTTAAAGAAAATAAACACAAAAGTTTATATCAATTTTTATATCAATTTTTGTGTTTATTTTATATATATTTAGAATCGATCAAAAGTGTCTATTCGTGAATACTTATTATTCGCGAGATATATACAGATCTTATAAACAGATTATTCGGAGAAATTTTTCATATAAAAAACTCTTTTCTTCTTATCGCGCGCGAATCTTTATTAAGCCTAAACAAGGAATAGTTTTCTAAGAAAACTGCTTTGAGAGTTTAGCCGACATTCATATTGTATATTTCTTACGTCCTTCAGATTAACTGAACCGATCCTAACGGTGATATATTCCAGCGCAAACACATAATTCAAAGATAAATAATATTGTTCTAGTTTGAAGAATCTATAAAAGAGATTCGTCAATTTGTTCCTATTTATGAGATTTTTGAATACAGATCACCAAGCGAAGAATTTCGGTTTTATCGAGGATTGTGGATGAAATAATTTTGCGTGTCGTTGATAAAAGTTTTTTTTTTCTTTCGTTTCTTTCGTTTCTCCGCAAAATTTTAACGTAACGCTTTTTTATTTGCAAACGGTTACTTTTGTCACGAGCCACGAATTCTCAGCTTTCATTTCGCAGGAAGAATGCTCTTGAAATTTCTTCGGTCATCGAATCGATTCGTCAATTCGATAGAAAGAAAAAAAGAAATAAGAATAATTAATCGCCATGAAACAACAATGTCACGAATCGATTAAACGAATCAAGGGTATTCGATATTCGCATTTACTCGTGCTACAAACATTTTCGTCGAATATAAACGTATTCGTCGAATATAATTCTTTTCTTGTTTTTTCTTGGTTAGATTCTCTTCGTCTATTTCGTATATCTTTTCGTTATATTACGAGAAAAAGAAAGAAAGAAAGAAAGAAACTACGCCGAGCCGAAAAGTTCTGTGTACAACGTACATTATCTCACTTGAAGCTCGCATGTAGACTACATAATTAGCTATAAAAGACATGGCTATTAGCAGAGAAAATGTACCATTCGGATAATTTATCATTAATGAAACGGAAGAAAATTAATTATTATAGCTATATTAACAATATTTATATTATTACGCATATTATAAAAATAATTGATAAGGGATACTATTCCTAGCTTGAAGTATTTCGAGAGAAAGAAAATTTTGAAAAAATTAGTAACGCGACAACAGATGGCGCGAAGGCAGCAGTGTGAAAGAAAAAAAATGAATAATTCACCAATTACTTTAACTTCGACAGTACTGATATTTGTATATACCGAATGATTATACCGTTAGGAGGAAGAATGAAGAGTTGATGAAAGAAAATGTGGATTAAAGCGTGGAAAAGAATCGAAAATAAACAAATAAACAAAATAAAAAAAGCAGAAATTTTTGTATTTTTTACGAAGATTATTATAGATAAGCGCACACTGATCAAGGCATTCGTCGCACGGCAAAGCATAATATAATTATTAATATAAAATTTATAATAGAAATAAAATAAATGAAGTTAACAGATATGTATACTGTATAATAAACATCATTTCCTATTAATAAACGAAAGCCTCTTTTATTATTATCATTCAACATATTCCTTGATAATATTATATTAACCATTTGAAAAATAATAATCATATTTATAAAATTATTATGTATACTATTTTAATATTTTTTTTATTTTGGTAAAACGATTTTTTAAAATTAATTTATTACATTTTTCGGTAAGATCATTGTAAACGATATTTCTATAGAAATGAATATATTTATTTTAAAATCTGATTAAGCACTTTAATTAAGATTAAGATTTTAAATCATTATAATTTTGAAGATAATAATCATTGATCAATGAACGAACGATTCACTCACTTTGCCTTGAGTTGCTGGACTTTGCCTACTAAGCGGAGATTACCTATTGAGCAAAAGTTACATCAGCTTTACATCCCTATCCTAAAATAAGGTGTTCGGTTTTTTGTATAATTTAAATTTCGTATTTAAAAAATACGTGTTCTATTTATAAATATTTAAAGTATATTCTTTCGAATATTGATATATATTTCATCATCACAAGAGTGATGAATAATTAATGTTCTTCTAGAAATGGTATAGATATGACATCTTATTGGATTTTATGCTACATGTTCTGAAATATCGACCTCAAAATACATCAAATACCATCTAGCATGCCATAATTTAAATACGTATACAAAATTAAATTACTCAAAAACCATGAGGTAAAGCTGCACTTATATTTTAGAAATTAAAATGAAAAATGATATTCATCATCTTTTTAACTTTCTATCTACAAAAATATAAAATAGCGAATAAGCAACTCATATTATTTCTTATAAAATATAATTATATCGTTACTATTAGCTACAAAATGACATGATTATATATTGTATATTAATGATTTCCCAAATGATCCTCCGCATAAATATATAGAAAATTTTGCATTTTCATTCTCATGAAAATAAAAAATTATTTATACCTTCAAAATAAAATACATATATAAATCAAATAAGCAAAATAAATATTCTATAACATTACAAAACGTTCCACTATTTCATCCACTTATTTTACATTTATCTATGTTACATTCATTAATTTATTCATATAATTAGTATAAATTATATACACAATAATTATATACATTCACAAAATTATAAACATATTTCAAAAAATCTCCAATCTTTTAGCATTTTAAAATATATAATTTTTTGATCCCAGTATAAAATATTCTGAAAATATTTCAAATTTATTATATTTTCATCAAAAAATCTTAAACTTTAATATATAAAAATTCAATAATTTCTTCAAACTACCTACCAGAAATCTAAATATAAATATAAAATTACATAAAATCTTTTCATTATGTTGTTGAAATGTTAAATGATGAACCTGAAATACACTATACAAAAGAAGCAATAAAATGCAATAATAGAAAATAAGATTACAATAAATAACAACTAATTTCTTTTTCCATATTTTTTACTTACCTTATTGATTGTTATCTTTCATTTTATTGATTATCTATAACTTAATTCTTGAGTAAGCAAATTTTATGTAAGAAGTAGTCATGTATCTGTTGCGAAAAGAAGCTTCTAATTATCGTGATTTTCAACGACAGAATGGCGAAAAGCAAGTCATTACAATTTCGATTATCGAAATTAGTAATGACGTAGGAGGGGGGGGGAGGGAAGAAATGTTCGATAAGTGATCAACAAAAGCCTAGTATGCACGAATACGAATCTCCAATTTCCTAATAAAGATTATCGTAAAAATTATACGTTATGCCAACAATCTTCAAGTAAAATAAAAATACAATACATACAAACTTATAGATGTAGATTTAGAAATGACATATTTGAATTATTCTAAATATGTCTATCTTTTTCATACTGAATACATTACCAGATTTCTATGTTCGTAACCAGATCGGCTATCACTTGTTAAGTTATAATCGAGTATAATCTGTACAAATGAAAATCAAAATCGTAGAATAAATATAGATTCAAGTAATATTGAAATAAAACAATATTTGAAAGGAAATTCTCATTTAAATGTTTATGATACAAACAACTAATAACTGTCATATAAACGTGCAACATAGAAATGATAAAAAAATATTAAAAACTATTTAATTTTGAAATATTACTTATACACGATTATATAAATGTGTAATAACTAAATATTGCTATTGATATTAAATAAATTACACTGCAATATTGATAAAACTTGCACAAAATTGCGCATCTATATCGATAATACAGGTCCAGTATCCATGAATTTCGATGGTAAACAGGCGTCATGCATACTAAGATGCGCATTGCTTTGTCTCGTTATTCCGCTGTTGCAACTTTTTGATTGGCTGAATCGTATGTTAAAATTTCTTACATTAATATACAAAATATATAACATAATATATATTAAAATCGCGCGAAAATTTAAATATTATATATTATACTTTTGTTAAAAATTCCTGTGAAATTCGATAAATTGATAAAAATTGATAAAGAATATAATAATAAAAATAAAGAATTAAAATTAATTTAATAAAAAAATCAACCCAAAATAGAATTACAATAAAATAATTTAAAATAAAAATTAATTAAATTTCGAATAACGATGATAAAATCATGATGAAATGTAACTAAAAATAAAAAAAAAATTTAAGCGCATTTCATTTTAGAAAATTTCTTCTTCTATATTTGTATCATATAAAAATGAGAAAGAAAAACTAAACTAAACAAATGGATAGATAAATAGATAAAATATAAAATTTATCAAATATATTAAAGTAAAATAAGTAAATTTCATTCGAAAATATAGATGAATAAAAAAGAAAGAATAAATTAATTAAAGAAAAATTAATTATTTTGAGAAATTCATTTATAATATAGTATATAACATAACGAAAAAGAAAAAAATATTAATAATAAGATACATATATATTTATATTGAAATAATTTGATGAAGTAAAATTTATTACAATTAATTATTTTATTTTCATTTCGACAAAGAAATTTATTCTAATTTCTATTCTTATTGTTAGGAAATGAAATAAAATATTATTACCTAATTTGTTGGAAAATTATTAGCTAGATAAATCGTCGTGCCACGTACATATTATCGAGCATGTTTGTTCTTTCAATTTCGCACATTTGAACTATAATTTGTATAAATAAAAATCAAAATCGAATGTAAGACTAGTATATATGATAAAATTATAGCTTGATAAAACAAACTTCTAAATTTCCAAAGAAAATTATTAATGAAATATTTTAACCAATTACTGAATCTTTTAAATAAACATTTTTACGTATACTTTTTACAAACAATAATGTTGAAAAGCAAAATTTTCATGGAAAGTGATGCCAATTACCAGGTTTCACAACACAGAAGTGATTACGCATTGAAATATAAAATATTAAAATTAATATTTAAAGTAAAATAAAACAAATTAAAACTTGTTTAATCCTTCAAATTATTGTAAAAAATAATATACTTCTAAAGAAGAAAAAAAAAAGAAACGCAAAAGAAAAAATGAAGAAAAAAATATAGATATAATCTTTGGCGAAAATAAATCAAGGTAAATTTTAATTCAATTTATTACATTAATATGGATCTTACCTCGTCTCTAATGAAATTATCTAAATATCTAGCAAATATCTAGTTTTCAAAGCAAATATGCTGTTATTTTTATCTATAAAATTTTAGCATATCTCTATATTATTAATTCTTATATATAATGCATATATTAATGCATCTATTATATAATTCTTCATAATGTACAAAGATATAATCTCACCTCGGAATAGAATTTAATACATTGATTATTTATATAAATAACTTTTGCAGAATACAGGCAAATCCATATTAAAAATCCTATATTTTGTTTATCTGATAATGCTTCTGAGAATTTCAATGACATGAAATAAAAATATTCATTATAAAATGTATACAATAATAATGAAAATTATTAACTCAAATAAAATTTGATAAGTATATGCTTGAATTCACAGAAAATTAATCATCAATAAACTTTGATTCTTGAATTATCATATGATTTATGGAAAGTATTATGATATCGCTTAATATATTACGATTTAAAAAATAAATTCATTTTATGCTATTTCAAGTCTAATAAATTTAATAAATCTTTGAAAATATTTAATTTCATGTCTTGTAACATCGTATAGATTCTTAAAAATTCTGATTAATTAAATCTCACCCAATCTTTGCTATTAACTTGTATAATATAGAAAGAATATTAGCTTTATATTAAAAGATTATAAAATATATGAATATATGAATTAAAATTAATAAAATATATAATAAATATAAAATCAATGATATACATAATAAATATATTTAATAATAAACATTGATAAAATTTGATATCGGTAATATGACTTTCAATAAGAAAATGAATTAGTTTAATATGCATGTTACAATTGTTTGTAAATACAAATATTCAAGAAATTAAAAATATCTAGAGCCATCCATTCTTTGAAGCTTCTCAATTTAATAATATAAAATTCTATATTGTTGTGATCTCACCTTGTAGCTTGAAGATAATGTTGAACGAAATGTTTTCTATTGTAATAATCCATTATATAAATTTATGTCCATATTATATAATCCATAATTATAAATTTATGTGCAATATATAAATGCAATATATATCTCATATTTTATATCAATATCTTTCGTATTTGATAGCTCATATACTTCTTTTATAATTTTGTTCATCTTGTACAATTTGTCCTGTAAAATATTTAAAAAAAAATTCAGATAATATAATTTTGAAAATAATAATGATTGAATCATGATTTTAAATATGATTAATATTATAAAGAAATATAACTAATGTTTTTTTTTAAATTAATTCATATTTTTATAATATTCAAGAATGAAACAAAAAATCTTGTGTATTTCTAGAATATGATATTAAAGAAAATTAGAAAATAAAATGAAGGAACAAAATTTTTTTCATGTAAATTTGAAAAAAAATTTTTTTTAAATTATATTTTAGTATATATGAAAATAAAAAAAGTATTTTTATGTTTAATATTTATTTTTAAATATAATTTTAATTTTGATAATTTTATTTTTAATTATATATTGAGGAATAAAAACATCTATAATTAAATAATTTAGATTCAATTATCGATACATATTGACCCATTTTCGATTAAATTATCTTTTTTTCACGATTAGTAGATTCTTTACTTAACCAACACGATAAAAGATAATATAGTAAAATTTTACTATAGTTACGATCGTTCGATTTGATAGATTTTTTTTTATTTCTTTTATTATGCAAAATTATTTTTATATAATTATTGCCATTGTATAATATAGTTTATAAATTATACAAAATTAAAAATAAATTATATAAAAACATTGTTAGTTTCATTAATTCGAAGAATATTTCATTTAATAATAAAAATATTCATCATAAAAAAATGTTTAGATTAAAATTTTACGTTATATATAAATTTACATATGATATTGAATGGAGATGATAGAAAAAATTTAAATAATTTAATTATTAATATTTGTGATTATTTGATCATAAATGATGAAAAATAAAAAAAAATTTAATGAAATTTATTAAATGTAAAGATTAAAATTACATATTGATTTTATCACAATTTAAAATGCAACAAAGGATATTTTTTTTTCATTTAAAAAAGAAAAATATTATTTCTATATTTTTTTTTGTACCGAAATATAGAAATATATAAGTAATTTTTCTTTCATTTTTATAAAAATTGTAATAATATATGTAATTTCATAATTACTCATAGTATTTTATGAAATATATAAATAATAAATATAAAATACATCATAATATGATTTTATATCTTTCTTATAAAGATCTATAAAGAGTACGTGAGAATAACTTGATCAAAATTATTTTTGTACGCCTTTTTATTTATCAAATTCTCACTGATCCAAAACTATAAAATTGGTATAATCATCACGTTCTGTACACCTATTTTTTATATATTCTGTATATAAGAATATTTGGGGAAAAAATTATACATGAATTTCTATTAATATAAAATATTAATATTCATGAAAGATAAATATTTCTTAAATTCATCAATTATATAATCTGACATTTAATAATTATATTATCATAAGTTATGAGATTAAATTTAATATATCATGATATTAAATGTATCATTACATACTTTTGACAAAAAGAAGATAAAAGAAGATGCAAAGAAACTTTCTGAATCATATCACATTATTCAAATTATAAGACAAATCATAAATTTTATGACTACTTATTGGTTGAAAAAATTTTTTCTTATCATTCATAACTAATTTTTTAACTAATTTTGACTATTATCAAATAATAATACAATAAAGTAATATTTTTTTATATTATGGTATATAATAACATTATGGTAAACAATTATAAGATTTATGAATTTGAATGTTTATCATGAATATAATTTATATAATTTAGAATTTTTTCTTCTAAAAATTGGTTTTTAATATTTTTTAATGATCTTTTGCCTGAAAATTAAGATATTATTGTAATTTGATCATTGTAATTTCGAATGTCCAAGAATTGTTTTATATTTTATAATTTTGGGATTTAAGATATTTAAAGACGTTATAATTTATTAGAAAGTAAATTTTTAGTCATTATTATATCTTGTCTAATCTATATTGCTGCTATACATATTCATATTACAACAAAAAAATAAATATGGGCCGCATGCTGCACAAATAATGTGAATGTTAATGTATAAAAAATAATGTAAAAATAAAAAAATTTTATATATAATAGTAATTTTTGTTTTGGAAATATTTCGAAAAATAAGATTGAATGAAAGAAAAAAAAAAATTAATTAAAATGTTGATTTCTAAATGATTTCGAAATATCCAAAAATCATCAAAATCGATAAGAAAAATTTTTTTAATAAGTTAGATAAAACAAAGATTTTATCAAAAAATAGTATATTAATTTTTTACAATTATAAAAAATAGATTTTTCTTAAAAGCCAAATGCTGGAAAAAATTTTGCAAATTTTTCAAAGAAGAAAAGGATCTCATTTAAAAGCAATCATTGGATTAAATCTAATAATGAGAAAATAAAAACATATAAAATGAATTCAGATAAAAAATTGTAATACAACTTTTTTTTAAAATTATAATAATTTAAATATCATAACTTTTAATGAAAATTTATAATATTTATAAGTATTCAATTTCAGATGTTTCAGTATAAAAAAAATAATAATATAACAAAAGTATTTTAATTTTAATTAATTAACAAAATACGACATGTTATTTATAATTTTTTATGAAGTATATCATATTCGATAATTAACTACATTTTAATAATAATAAATATTAATTATAAAATATAATATATTTTAAAAATTTCTTGTTCATAATATTATGCATTATATTAATAAAATTGATCCATATTGTATTAATATGTTATGTACAATTAATTTATATAATTAAATATAGTAGTATCAATTTTAACATTTGAAGTTTAAGTCGAATATTTGATGCTTATCTAGACAAGTGCAATTTTAATATATAAACGAAAAATAGAAAATGATATATATGAATATATGAATGAAATACAGAATCAATTAAAGAATCAAATTTAATTCAATACGTCCGATATACTTATTTGAAAGTATATATACTTCCTCTGAAATTTTATTTCTAGCTTTAATAGAAATAACAATGAATATTAAAATTGACAAAAACGGAATGTTAAAACAAACATTATTGTATATACCAATTAAACAAACCTTTTTAGTTTAGTTTATTTAATTATTTATATATATTGTTATATATTATTGTTATTTTAGAAATACTTATTTCTGAATTCAGCATTCCAAGAATTATAAAAATTATGATGCCTATAATATTAATATTAATATTAATAGTCAGTTTATAACTGATCTCTTGATGAAATTGACCTCTTGCAGGTCAATCTTTATAACTTATGTTTATTATTTCATTCGTATATATAGCATATAAAATGATACATATGCTAACATATTATACACTAATCATATTGTCATATCATAATCATCCTTTAGATTCAAATATCTTATTAACAATAATGATACATATTAGTGAAGCATATTGAGTTTCTAGTCCATTCTAAGATTTCTGTTTTAAATGAATTATTATTTCTAGAACTGCATATTAATTTTTTTCATTAATTAAAATTCTGACAAAAATATCTACGATAAATAAGAATTGCCACAAATTTTTATAAAATTATATAGTTATATTATATAAATTACAATTTCATAAAAATAATTATATAAATTTAATATTATAGTTTAATAAAATTATTATAAGCTTTTTTGGACATTTTTTTTATAAATTTCAAATATGAATACAATTTTAAAAATATATGTGTTCAAATTCGTAAATTTGTAAAATGTAAAATTTTTTTCTAAAATATATAAACTATGTACAATATTAATTAATATGAAAACAAGAAAAAGTAGATAATAGATTTAATATCTAAAAATGTCAGAGAGATGGATCTTTCTAAAAAAAAATAATTCTCTATCGTTATTATCAAGAAGATTGTTTTCTTACAATAAAAAAAATTCGATATTTATTTGTTAATATTTACTAATTTTTCATATTCTTTTAATTTTATTCACGTAAATAATTATTAATAAATTATTAATAAAAAATTAACTTATTAATAAAAAAATTATATTTATTTATTTTATTAAAAATTTTCGTTTCTTTTATTGATTATCAATTTCTTTTTTTTTTATATTTCTTTTAAATTACTACGTACAATTGTGAATTATAAAATGAATAGGTTTATCTGCTTATAATCTCCTTCGCATCTGCTTTGATTAAATATGATTAAAAATAATGATTACATTATTTGAAATTATATTTATAATTATATGTTTTAAAACTAAATATACAATTTTTCAACATATAATTCTTCTTTAAAACTAATCGAAAATGATACGTGTCATTTTATTTATTTATCAATGAAGATACAAATTAAAATGAAGCTTATAGTTCTTTTGAAAGAAAATGTTAACTTCA
>NW_020555850.1:0-18311 GCF_003254395.2 Apis mellifera
CGGCCTCAAGGCTTCTAATCATTCGCTTTACCAGATGAGATTCGTGAGAATGATGTTCGATGAGAAACGGTCGAGTGCCAGTTATTCTGAAGGAAACTTCGGAAGGAACCAGGTATTAGATAGTTGGATTAGTTTTTCGCCCCTAGTTCCGACGATTGATTTGCACATCAGAATCACTACGGACTTTCATCAGGCTTTTTCCTGATAGGCATAGTTCACCATCTTTAGGATCCCAACGTGTACGCTCTCAATGCGTCTTTTCTCGCAGTGAAAACGAGGCGCCCTGGGAGTGCGTGGCCGCGGCTCTTCTTCCCTCGATCGGCACAAAGTCCGATCTTCACTTTCATTTCGCCTTTAAGTTTTTTTATTCTAATGACTCGCGTACATATTAAACTTCTTGATCCATGTGTCAAGACAGCTCCTGAGAGTACTCAAGCAATAGCATCGCCGACTGATAATTCGAGTCTTAGTCAGGATCAAGTACACCGGCTCCTAATAGCCGAGCTTGCGGCGGGCCTGACGCACATACATTCGAAAAAATGAATTGGTTGTTGCCCGATATCATGCGAGTACCGTCGTGCAGCCGGCCAGGCAATCAACAGTCTGCCACGTGCGCACGAAGCGACGTGACAGGCGTTCTCTTGGACGCACCCTCGACACACAACAAATCGTGACATTCTACTAGGAGAAAAATACACGACTACTATGCCGGAACATTCAAGCCGAAAGTGATGTGCCCTTGCCGATGAATCACGAGGATTCGTCCGGAGCATGACGCATCAACAGGAGTCAGCACCGTTGTCAATGAATCTCCCCATTCGATCTTTTGGGTTTCTTAGGTTTACCTCTGAATGGTTTCACGTAATCTTGAACTCTCTCTTCTAAGTTCTTTTCAACTTTCCCTCACGATATTTGTTCGCTATCGGTCTCATGGTAGTATTTAGCCTTAGATGGAGTTTACCACCTACTTAGGGTTGCACTCTCAAGCAACTCGAATCTAAGGAGTGATCCTCCCAAAACGCGTACCGGTCACTACGGGCCCCATTTAAGATAGACTTGGACGCAGTTCGACGTCACGGAATAAACGGATCCTCCCGAACACTATAGTTTCCAACGGCGGTATCACGGGATTTAGTGCTGGGCTCATTCCTGTTCGCTCGCCGCTAAGGAAATCCTTGTTAGTTTCTTTTCCTCCGCTTATTAATATGCTTAAATTCAGCGGATAATCTCGCCTACTCTGAGGTCGTCTTCTACGTGTAACACGAAATATATTTTCGCGACATGTAGCGTGTACCAATGAGAAGAATAAGAAAGAAAGTTTATGAGAGAAGGTTATTTTTTTCTTTCCTCTCCTTTTCCTCCTCTTTTTTAAATTAAATTCGAATAAAGGGAGGAAAAAAGGAAAGAGAAAAGAAAAATAAAAAATCGAAATGAAAGAAGAATTTTTCCCACTTATACACCATCGTATCCTTTCCCTTCGCTAAATATATATCTCTCTCTTTCGTTTTACAAATTCTTTTTCCTTTCTTTTATACGCTCTTTTATTTCATGCATATTGGTATGTATTTTTGTATCGATTTGTAAAGAAATATCGATTCTGATCGTTCGAAATTTCAGGCAGACGAGGAATTTTCGTATGGACAACAGTCGGCTTAGCGTGGAGGTACTTTATCATTCCCATCAATCATGATGCTCGCTTCCCAATCTCGATTGTACCAACGAGTAACTTTTTATTTACATCCTGATGCAAAATCCCAATGAGTCAAGTTCAGTCTCTTCTTTTCTTTGTACGATGACTACAGCTGGAGAGAAAAAATAAAAGAAAAAGGTAATGAAAAAATTGTTTAAAAAAAAAAAAGGAAAAGCATATTATTTCGAAGAAGAAGAATATTCCCCTTTTTATAATAAATTTATAATAAAACATTTTAAATAATGTTTTAAATATACACCGCACCATAGTACCAATTATCGTATATCGTATTCATGTTCGGGCCAAGATTCGCGCAAGATATCCGAATATCGGTTTGGTTCTAACATCCGTCCTCTTTTTTAGCTTCCATTGACAATTCTAGCTGTTCCTGCTTTTTTAAAACCTCCGTTTTCTCATCTGTATTGAGATCAAAATCACCGATGCATGCCTTCAAAGCTCAATCCGATTACAATATCCTGATCCATCAAAAAAGATGAACAGGCCGGAAATGATATGTTGGAACGTGCATTAGTCTCTTTACTGCTGTACAAGAAAAAAATAAAAGAAAATGAGATAAAGTGAAACTCACGCAAGGAAATACATCATGTATCCGGGGACTGGAGAACTGAGATAGACATGCGATCTGGCATAACGAAAAAGGCATGGGATGATCAACACTAGATTTAGGAATTTCTCCTCGGCGCGGAGATGCCATAATTTGTTATTTCGAAAAGGAAAAAAAAAAAAAAAAGAGAGAAAAAGGAAGAAAATGAAAGAAAGCCTTACGAAAGAGAATCGTATTCGTTTTCATCTTCTTATCCTTACATATCTCTGTGGAGTTTTCGATCTCTGGTACGAAAACGTATCGCTTAAGGATTCGCGTACACGTTGACGATCTAGTAACAGTTCCGATAGAGTATGACACGCACGAAGAAATAGAGTAGGATTCCGATTCCTGGGGCTTTTCATTTCTCTCTTTCCTTTTCTTTAACAATCTCGACGAATGGCAATCATCATGCGCCATCAAGAGATGATGGGATTTCTTTTTCTTCCTCTCTCGATTAAACTTTCATATATTTTATTCTTTATTATAGTATCGTAGAAATATTAGTTTCAGATGATGTTAGGGGCGCTGTATATAGTTCGTGAACGAAAGATGGACGAATCGAAACAGTGACGGACACGAAATAATAAATGAACACAGGTAATCATCCGTTACATGAAACGGACAACTCACGACATCGAGAACACTCATGTTCTTAACATGTTTCGTCGTTATTCGTGAATACAATCTTCGTACCATCGAGCACATGCATATCTGCAACGTCGGTCACGACCGCGACGAACGCCAACGAACGTCCAACAATCATTCGTATGTCGCGCATTTTCTCTTTGTATCTTGTCTCCGACTTTTGATACCCGACTCGCAAACGTTCGATTTAAGAATAACGACGGGAATTACAAAACAAAAAAAAAAGGATCGAATATACGAAGAGTAACAATACGCAACGCAAGCAATATTTGATTTATGAATGACCCTCTGTCAGATATGATACAGAAATTGTATCTGTGGATCAATATGCGTTTAAAATGTCGCTGTTCATGTTTCCTGCAGTTCACACGTTGATGTGCAATTAGATGCGTTTTTCATCGATCCACGACTTAAGCGTTCAGGGTAATCTTATTTTATATATAATATTTTTTTACTTTTATAATGAAAACGACAAGGATATCCCGATACTGAATTCTTTTTTCTTTACACCGTCACTTATCTGGAGAGAACGAGAGAACTTTTGAAGAATGGTCGCAGAGCCCATACTTAAAGAAATTCGATGTTAAAAGTATAATTTCCAAAGCAAATATCCGCTACGGTATGGGTGTCCGACTCACGATATGACGACTTTTCTGTATAATCGATTCGATATTCCTCTCTGAACGAGCAACGTTTCAATCTTATAAGTAAGAAGCGATGAAACGGGCTCACATCGACGCAATACATCTTGGTCTCGCCGTACTTGGTTTCGTCGATTTAAAGGTTCAATGACAATGACGACACTATTATTATTTTGTAATAAAATAATAATTTTTTATAAAAATTAAATATTGATCTTAATTCTATAATATATTTTAAATAGTTCAAAATATTAAAAATTATTTTTTATTAATATTTTACTTATGTTTTATACAAATTTGTTATTTTTCTTTATCGTCGTTCTTTTTTTATTCATTTGATGATGCAATTATTTTCATAACGATATTCATGTAATTGTGTGATATATTCGTTAATTTAATGTATAACTTAGTTTGTGACTAGTTAAATTTGTAAAAAAATGTTTCGTTATACTTGTAAATTTATAAATGTAAAATTCGTTTTTCTTTGATTTATCTTGTAATGCTCGAATAGTAAATTTTTAGTTTTAGTTTTAAGTATTTAAATATTAAGAATAATTTAACAAACTTTTTATTTTTATTATCTATATATTTTATTATAAAATTATAAATATTAATTCTTATTCTATTATTCTCAATTGCATTAGAAGAATTTTAAAAAATGAAAAGTCTGCTGATTTGAGAATTACAGTTGATTAGAGAAATTGAAGAAAAGTATATTTTTATTTTTGTAATAATATTACAAATTTATTTTTATTTCTTATTAATGTATAATTATGAAATTTATATATGTATAATATACAATGTATAATATATAATTGAATTTATATGAAAGATTATAAATTTAAATTATCAAATTAAATTAATGAATATTATGAATATATCATGAATTGGATCATCGAATAAGTAAGAAACAACGATATAAAATTAAACAGAAATAACAAAAATTTGTGTAAAACGTTAAATATATAGAAATAAAGAAAATATATAGTATATATTATTAATAAAAAATAATTTTTAATATCTTAGATTCAACATATCGAATCAAAAAGATAATATTATTTTATTATTATATTAATTTAATTCTTACAAAAAGATTATTATTTTAGTTAGTTTACTATAAATTTTTAAAGTATTTGAATATTTTTATACCATTTTTATAACAATTATGATTTTACTTAATTTTTATTTCGTCATATGAAATTAATTGTTAATTTTGCAAAAATAGAAGAAATATTTTATCAAAAGAAAATTTAAAAGTTTATTTCTATATTTAACAAATAGATAGATCTATTAAAGTTAAGTATACATTAATGTTTGACTATTTTTATCAGTAATGTATGCGTGTGAATTTTTTGAAGTTATTACTTATGTAAAATAAAATTTTTTATTCTGATTTTTAATTTTATTGAATCTTATTTCAAATATTAAAATTATATTTTTGATTTATTGTTAGTAATTAATTAATTATACATTAATAAGAAATAAAAATAATTTGAAAATTTTTATTTTGAACGATCAAATTATGAAATTGACATAACTAAAAATTACTTGAATTAATGTAACAAATAACAAATTCATAAAGCTATAAAATATAATAATAATATGAAATACATCAATTAGAATATATAAATAAATCATTGTTGATTACTTAATTGTTTTTTCTAAATATATAGAAATATAATATAATAGAATGAATTTATAAAGTTAATATAAGTTCAATCTTAAATTTCTTTAAGATATACATTTGAAATATATTGAAATGAAATTAAAATATTGATTTTTTATAATTAATTAATTCATAATAATTATTTGCCATAAATTATCAAAAAGATTGAAATATCGATTATAATAAAATAATAAAAATTGATAATAAAATAAGAGAACAATTAAATACGAATATGAAAAATAGTGTACGAGTGAAATAGAAATAAATTCCACAGATTTAACATATCTTATTGTATATATAATTTATTATTAAGAATAGAATTTAAGAAAATTTATAGAAATTAGATTTATTGAAATTGAAAAAATTTAAAAATAATTTCTCGATTAAAGTATTATTGATAAAGAATTATTATTGTTTGATGATTTATCTTTTAAATAACGTCAATTCAATGATTTGTTATTTTCTGCAAAAATGACAATGTTACTTTCAATTCTTTCAATTTTATATGTGTTCTCTGAAATTTTAATTCATTTTTTGTCAAGAAATATTATTTTAAAGATTTATTTATTTTTATATTAATTTTGATTAAAAGAAATGAAAATATAATTTTTTTTTTTTTTTGTTTATACATAATTTTATTTAATTTTATTTTATATTTATCTTATTTGTTTTACATGTTTATTTTATATAAATATTTTTATATCTTTTTATTTATATTTTTCTTTTCTTTATTTATATTTTTATATTTAAATTTTTTTAATAATTTATTGAAAGTGCCTATATTGTTAATTTAATATAAAATCTATTATATTTATATAATCACATACATTTCTTAGATTCATTGTGAAATATATACAGTATATATTCTTATACAATATATACATATCGGGATAATTACATTATGACGAAGGAAAATTTGAATATTTTTAAAATTTTATAAAAAAGATATATGAAAAAAATTTGATAAATAAAGATATTTGATAAAAAAATATCATAAATTTGTAATTGGTTGAATTGGCACTTCAACAATTCTTCTTCAACAATTTGAAAAAATTAAACGTAAATTAATTTATTGTGCAATAATTTGTTCTTTTTAAACATTAATTATTAGTAATTTTTATTATTATATTTGATTCCCCAATAATATATTTCCCTTTCTTTTATTTTGTTTCTTCTGATTGCAATTTTATATTTTTTAAAGAATAAATTGATAATCCTCGGTTATTTCTAATCGTATCGCAAATTCTAATCTTTTTAATAATAAATTGGTTGCTAAAATAAAAATTATAACAATGGAAAAATAATATTAAACTTATTTAAAAAAAATTCTATTACCATAATTCATAATTATGCATATATCTTATAAATATGTCTTAAATATATAAAATATATGCGTACATATATTTAATTCAAAAGCAATGCAATTGTACAATATTATTGTCCCTTCATATATAAAAGAAAAAAGCATGGATATATGTACTTCTCGGCACGCATTAAAAAAGTAAGTAAAGTAAAAAATATATGATGAATTACAAATGTATATAATATAAGATTATATTGAGTAAAATTTTAAAATATATCCGAATTAGTAATAAAATAATTAATAATTAATTAATTTTATAGTTTTAGTGCAGTTTGAAAAATTTTTTATTAATTTTTGTAAAAAAATCATTCACAATGAAATTTTCTAATTAACAGTAACAAAAATAAATAAAAGTGAGTTGATCTGTTATGTCACCTTTTCAAATTATACTTATAGAAAAAAAAAACATATTTTTTAAATATTTTGAAATGTAGATATAACATTTAATAACAACGATTATATTTATTTTTTTGCTCCTGTTTTTTTCTTTTTTTAATGTTGCTTTTTCGTTGCATAAAATTTTATTTGCGTAATCCTGACAATTAAAAGGAACAGGAATAAAGTTATAATTTTTATTTCTTTTAAACCGAGACCATTGTTGAATAAAATATTATTATTTCTTTATATTATTTTAAACTGCATCTTAACTTTATTTTAATTTTTATTATACAATTTTATTATTACAATTTTTAAAATTTAATTTTTTAAAATGAAGAAATAATTACATTATCCATTGTAATCTGCGATTAGTTTTAAATCTGAACACAATTATCTTTCCAAAATAGGCATATAACTCAGGACTGGTCAATTGTTATTGTATACTATTTAGCTTGTCCTTGTCCTCGGAAGAAGATAAGGAAAGGTACAAGAACGAGCGAAGAACTCGAAGTTAGTTGAAAACAATACATCAACAGTGTTATTCTTTAGAAAAAATAAAATGTCATCTTACTTTATTACTTAATGATTTCAAATGATGTAAAGATTTATGGTCTTTTACTTTGCGTGTGATTTTAAACAAAGAAATGAGATTTGTTTCTTTCGAGTGAAACGATTGTTGCTTATTTTGAAACAATACGATATTTTTATAAATGTATTTAAAATATAAATAATTTTTTGAAAAATAAAGAAAAACGGTCTTTTAAATTTAATAAGATTTTTTTCTATTAAAAATAGTCAATTTTAAAAATAAAATAAATAAAATATTTAAAAAAAACTTACGTTACACGAATAATTTTTCAGAGAATAACTATGAATAATTATTAAATTTTCAAATCGTATATAATTTTGGAAATTTGTTGAATGGAATATCTATAAATTTTTATTTTGAGAAATACGCATTTAAACGAATATAATTTTTTAAAATTTATTTTTAATTTCACATTTCAACAATTTCTATCTATGAAAAATCATAAATTGATGAATTGAAATTTCTTTTTGAATTGTTCTAAAACGATGAAAGATTTTTCGGAGCTTGTTCGAGTTGTCGCGTGTTTTATTTGTCTTTCCTTTTTTTAACAAAATTAATTGACATTGTTTTCAATCAAATAATGATTTTCACATTATTAGTAATATATTTTTAAATGCGCAATTGAAAATAAAAATAGAAATAATATAGGAATAAAAATAGAAATGTGATTTTCATCTTTTTAAATAAAATTTCCTTTATGTTTTAGTATTTTAAAATATTATTGTATATACTGTTATATAAATATGTTTATGAATAACACAAATTTTATTTTGTACAATTTAAGAATAGAATTCTTAATTATGAAATTCTTTTTTCGTTTTTGTTTATTGTTTTGAACATCATAAATCTATTCCATCAGAATAATTTTAGAAATTTTCATTCGTGAAAATTTTATTGAAAAGACGTAAAAGCGCGAATCAAATTTCTCTTTCTTCCTTATTATAAAAATATTTGTTGATTATTATGATATTCGATCAATTTATAAGTTTTAATAATTTTTTTTTCTTTTCGTATTCTATAAATGAAATTATTCTTGCATATGGTCGATGTATTTATCTATTTTTCAATAATTATATATCCATAATTTAAAAACGATTTATATACGTTTGTTATACGTTATTGTACCCTTCTGGAAAGAAGTCTCGCAAGACAATTCAGAAGCAAGAGGGATTCTTCGTTAAGATCGTTTATCACAACTTCAAACGCTTTGTTAATAATTTCATCACTACATATTAACACAGTAATAAAAGAGCTATAATTTGAATATTCAAAATCGTAAAAATTATTTTCATTTATAAAGTTACGTTAGGATAATTGTCTAAGAATGGAAGTTGAAAAATTTTTCAAAATTATTAATTATTTTGATATAATATTAATATATTTATAGTATATCTAGCTTATTCGTATATATACAATTATTATCTTAATTTGAATATAAAATTATATTTATAAATTAAACTATTATTACAAATCATAATTAGTCTACACATATTACGAGAATAAAAAAATTTTATATTATATTGATACATTAGAATTCTTTGGATTCTATACTTACGCTATCGAGATTTAAATATCGTATAGATCGTCGTTTTGGAATAATAAATGTGATAAATACCACGGTAAAGTGCATGTGTAAAATATAAACATTTCTTTCCAATTAACCAATTGGATTCGCAAGATTTCTTTGCTTCGCGAGACTTCTTTTCAGCATATTTCTAATATATTTTCTGCCTTTTATTGCATCGAATTTTATCTTACAACTTTTTCTCTAATTAAGTTCATTTTTATCTTTGAGATTTGTATTTACAAAATTCGAAATATTTATACTTTTTTTTGCAAATTGCATCCACTTGACATGCATATTTCATCATATGCAAATGAATCACATCAAGTTAAATAATAATTGCATCAGAAATGTTAAAAAAAAAGAACAGAAATTTTTAAAATTAAAAAGAAAAGGAGATATTGGTTGATGAAAAATAAATTGAAAATAGATGCACACGCACACGCTTCTATTTAAAAAGAATCCTTTTACAATCGACGTTGATGACTGTGCAGACAAATAATTGATAGATATGTTCTCATTATTCATTATTTTCATATATTATTTTATAAATTTATCAAGAATTAATTTAGAATGATAAGAATATCAATGTTAAGGAATAATATTCGAAAGGAAGGATTTCAGAGCTTGAGTTGAATTTTCGGTAAGTGTCTGATATTTATTTCTATTTATTTTTAAATCAATTTTTTTTTAATTTAATGCAATTATATATCATTTATTTCTTTTATTCAAATATATATTATTATTTTATTATTATTATTGTACGTATATCGTTCGTATTTATTAGAAAAGTTTTATATACATTTTTTTATTTATCACAATTTGGTATTATTCATTTTAAATGACGGATTAAATTTGATATAATTTTTGATTGATAAAAAAATATTTATTATATTTAACACATTCCTTTTCCAACATGTATTTGACATAACTATTGTTACAACTCGATTAGTCTATTCGCTCCGTGATCGATCAAAGTTTCTTGTAAACTCGTTAACGAAACCGTAACGAAAATCTTTGAAAAAAAAAAATATTGTTTAAATTACTTAAAAAATATGCAGTTAACTGGTAGGTTTATATATTTTTGGAACACCATGTATATATTCGAAATTTAACATGAAGTTATTCGATCTCATATATTGATTTTTTTTTTTTAAATTTTTTTTTTATGATAATGTTGATTCGATATCAAAATTCAAAGCATCATATTCATTATGAAATTGAGAAAAATATATAGGAAGCAGCATATCAAGCGTTTTCGTTTGAGAAAATGTATTTTGAATTTTTTTAAATTATTTATAAATGGATCTAAAATCAATAATAAACGATTAAAAATTTTTTAAAAAATTTTTTAAAAATTCTTTTGGGTAGTTTTTTTGTTAGGATGAAAATACTTATTGTTTTCTTTAGTTTCAAATGACAGCACAATGAATTTTCAATAAACGATGCAAAGTTTTATAAAAACATATTGGTGACATATAATATGAGATATCACAAATGACTCAATATACAAATTTTGTTATATAGATAACATATATTTTCAATACAAATTTTGTCAATTCTATAACCGCTTGAAATAATTTTTAAAAAATTTTAATAATTAATTTTAATAATATTAATTTACCATATAAAATGACAATAAATGACATATAATGACCGATGACTGTATGGTGGTCTATAAAATGAATAATTTATTATTCTTTTCTCGAAACATGGAGATATCATAACAGCAGCATTCTACTAAAAAATTGATATCATGCAAACAATCCGCATTAATCATTAGGATCATAGGTGTATTCTTGTGCATAACAACGTCGCATACATCACAAATCATTCTATAAAAATCAATTCTTTATATCGATTCTAATTCTATAGAATTGATGTTTATATATCAATTATATATATAATATAATTTCAGTTATATCGGATGTAATATATATGCGTGTTTCAAAAATGTGCGGTCATCCGTAAACTAGGGATTTGTGAAATTTCAAGCAAAAATTTTCGTTACAATTTTGTTAACGAAAAAAATTAACAAAAAAATTAACATTAAACAAAAAAATTTTATTAACAAAAAAAATAGTTATTATCAAAAACGTGGAGCACGTAGACTAGTCGAGCCGGGTCAATAGCGTTGGCTACATACCGCCGTTCGAGTACGAACAAGTCGAAACAACATATCTTGAAAAAATGTGTTGAATATAACAAATATTTTTTATTGATAAAAAATTATATCGAATTACATCACGAACAATGAATAAATTAATTAATTGTCATTGATAAAATATTATAATATTAAAAAAACTAATATAAAACTTTTCTAACAAATGAACGATCAATATTACATATTTTGAATAAAAAAAATAAATCATGCACTACAATCTATACTACATTAAGAAACAATATTTGTTAGAAAATAGTATTATTATCAATAAATAGATAAAATCAATCATTCATCGAAAATTTACTTTAACTTGAGCTTTGAAAATGAAACATCAAATGGATCATCATCTTCTGAATATTTTTCTTAACGTTGACGAACGAATTAATTTTTTATAAATTTACACGCAATACTTACGTAAAATAAATTACAAATGAAATATTATTGAAAAATAACATACACACACGCTATATCATCGGATCAACATACACGTTGGTTCATTTCGTTGCATTATCATCAAAACCGATCACTTGATCACTTGTAATTCAATAATTTCAGAAAAGAATCTTGAGAATTCTCTCTACGTTGAAGGTATTGGTGGGATATAAAGGGGATTTTGTTATGATAAATAAGATTCCACATATTTATTCTTTGCTGTAATTTTGTTATTTTTGCTTTTATTTATATATTTTTTTTAGAAACTTATATAATGAATAGAATAAAATGATTTATTTTTAAATGAATTTATTTTTAAATGTTTATTATTAAATAAATATTCCTTAAATCAATTGGTGATATCGATGATGATCGATTGGTAATCACATTATTTTGTAATAAAATCTATGTCAGATATGGCAAATGATAGTATCGTTTTTTTCTGACGTCGACATTCTTATAACGTATTGCGTGAATCTCCGTTATATGCAACTAAAACTGTGAAACAGATAATTTAAATTTTATTTTCAATAGCTATTAGCATTTTCAATAGTGTAGATTTTAATACTGATTTACGAGCGAATATAGTTGCTTTATATTTTCCAAACTCTCAATAATAGTCGAGATTGAGATATAACAACCATTTAACAAGTTATATTTACGTCAAGTGCTTTGCAACGGATCACATAGAAGCGGACATAAGATTTTTACTTTTATGTACTGCGATGTAACTTCGTGAAAGCTTTTATGCGATCATTGATTCTTTTTAAACTTTTTTTAATTTATATTTTCAACAAAAATTTTCATGCAATAAACCACAATCTCAAAAAAATAAAAGATATATTTTCTAATGGAACTTTCATTATTTATGACAATGGTTGATTCTCAGATTCAAGATTCATGTTCAACATTGTTTTTTTTAAAGTATATATATGTGTATATAATTATAAATAATTATAAATAATATATAATAATGGAATAACCATAATACCTCTCGTAATCTGTCGCTCGAATTTAAAAAATTTGCAACAAAAATAAAAAATAAAATTGTAAATAATAAAAGTTGAAATCGCAACAATCATATTATTATTAAATAGCAAAGGATTTCGCGCATTTGTTATTATTAATAGGTATGACAAATACTTCAACAAAGTTTATGCAATGTACAGTCATAAGAATTTTGACGATAGAAGAAAACGATCATTAACGTTCACAAAATTTACTACATCTGATGTGAGTTTTATTACATTAAAATAATATGATTATTTATCAATTGATTAAAAAAATGTTTGTTTAATAGTAAATGTAATTTTTTATTCTAGTTGTTTATTTGTAAACAATTTGTCAGCGGTTGCGCAAAGCAATACGCCGGTGGTGGTAATGAGCAATATGCCGCTAGCGGCCGAATTACCAATCGCCATTGCGGCGGCTAGTAACGCACTCAGAGAGGTGTGGCGCGGAAGCATTGGTTCTGTTGGAAGCGGAGCTCTTGAGATAGTTGCTAGGGGCACAAAGCGCAATATATAGCCTCAAGTCGTAGTTTACTCCACGTGGTCCCGCTGGAATATTTTATCGACTCCTCTCCGGAGGATCATAGAGTTTGAAACCGGCTACAGCGAGGCAAGGGCGGTGAGGTGCACACCGATGGGGAGCAGCGACCCCTACCCATAGCTAAGAGAGCAGGCGATTGCCAACCGTCAGCGCGAATAAAATTAATCATGTGTATATGAGGAGGATCTATAACGGGTACCTTGTGCCCAAACCATCTGTGGGTATCACCTACATGCGTTAAAACGAACCTGATAGCTGGCCGATCGCCGACCCTCTTTGATGGCCTGTGCCAACAACCGGAAAGAACAAGGAGCAGAAGTCTAACGGAAGGAAAGTGTCGGGAGTACTATAATTCCCAAAGGATAAACCAAATTAAAATGTCGAGTAATAGAGAAGAAGAGCCTCGGACACGGGGGCCCCCTGGCCCTGGGGTCCCGTGGCGGACGTGTCCGCTGCGGTGGAAGGCCACTTATGACGACCAGGCATGTCCACGGACTGAGAAACAAACCATCGAACTGCCCCTGAACGGCAGATACAATGCTTATGGTGCCACATTGAAGGAAGGAACCAAAGATTCCTCCAGGAAAGCCAATACTTAAAACACAAAGACACGCAACACCCTAAAGGCGAAATAATATGGAGGTGCGCTGCATGCCAGAAAGAATTCGAGAAACTCCATGGCTGCAGGTGTCACTTACCCAAGTGTAAGGGACGCAAAGAAGCCAAGGGTGTTGCCAAATTTAAATGCGACTCCTGCGAGGAATCGTTCCTAACGCAAAGAGGATTGTCTATGCACGAGCTACATAGACATCCAGCGATTAGGAACTTGAAAAGAACACAAGGCACCAGTCGGGGAAATACCAGACCAACCAACAGAGCCTCGGTCTGGTCCAAAGAGGAAACGGACCTCTTGATAAAACTTAACGAGCGCTACAAACACTTAAAACAGCCGAACGTAGCGCTCAAAGAATATTTCCCCGACAAGACACTAAAACAAATCAGCGACAAAAGAAGGCTCCTGCCCGTTCAGGAACCCGAAGACGTGGCCACAACTGATGAAACGGGACCTCCTCCTTCCGACTCATCGGAAGAGAGCATATACGAATCGGCCACGGAGGACGAAGGAGGAGGAGATATGCAACAAACGGCTCCAAACGATAGCTGGAAGGAGCCGTTTATACAAAGTATAAGAACAAACCACCTCGAAGAGGAAGACTCCCTTCGAAAGGTGGAAGAAGCCATCGAAAGAATGGCTATGAATGAAGGGGTAACTGAACAAGAGGTGGGCACCCTTCTTGAACAATTTGTCGACTCCCTAACTCAATCCCCAACAACGGAAAGAAAGGGGAGCCGACGTAAGAGTCAAAAGACTACAAAAAGAAAGACCACCCATAACAATAGAAAAAAGTTCTTATATGCCAAACACCAGGAGCTCTATAAAAAGAGCCCACGAAGGCTTCTGGAGTTGGCGTTATCGGGTGAGTCTAGCAGTGGCAGAGAAGTGGTTAATCTCCCTGAGGCCGACTCAGTGGGTCCACTATATAAAAGTCTATGGGGCCAAATAGGCCCGGAAAAAACTCACAGAAACCAACCTATGTGCAACAATATCGATATGAGCGAAATTTGGACTCCAATCGCCCTGGAGAGCCTTGTCGAAAAATTCAAAAAGATAAAGTCCGACACCGCAGCCGGCGCGGACCAGATAAAGAAATTCCACCTGAGAAAGAAAGGGGCACTACACGTATTCGCCAAACTGTGTAACCTCCTCATGCTGCACCGAATATACCCAGCACAGTGGAAAACCAACCGAACCACGCTTATTCCCAAACCGGGGAAGAGCGCGGAAGAGGTTGAGAACTGGAGACCAATCACCATCGGGTCTCTGCTGGGAAGAATATATTCGGCTATGATCGACCGTAAATTACGGTCGAAAATAAAGCAGCACATAAGACAGAAGGGGTTTACACAGGAGGATGGCTGTAAAAATAATATAGCCATTCTCAGTAGTGCCTTAACCAAAATGAAAGAGGACTCAGGTGGAATCATAACCATAATAGACATTTCCAAAGCCTTCGACACGGTTCCCCACGGCGAAATAAGCCAAAGTCTGATGAACAAAGGAGTCCCATCGCCCATATGCGAATACATTCAAAAAATGTACATAGGTTGTAAAACTATTATATATTGCAGAGACAAGAAAACACTGCCAGTGGACATACTGAGAGGAGTCAAACAGGGAGACCCGCTATCGCCACTGCTTTTCAACTTGATAATAGATCCCATAATAGGGACACTGGACGAGACGACGGAGGGCATTAAATTAGAAAACGAGAACATTTCAGTTCTCGCCTTCGCCGACGACCTTGTCCTTTTGGCGAAAGACAAAGAAACAGCCGATAAGCAAAATCGGCTCATCAATGAATATCTGGACGACCTGAAAATGAAAGTATCCGCCGAAAAATGCACAACCTTCGAAATCAAACGGCAGAACAAAACGTGGTTCCTAGGAGACCCACAGTTGACGTTGGGTCAGCAACGTATCCCGTATGCCGACCCAGAAGCAGCAATCAAATACCTAGGAACCAACTTCAATCCATGGAGAGGGTTGTGCAAAACCTCGATAAAAGAAATCATCGATGCGGCTAGAACTGTCAAACAGCTGAAACTTAAGCCGCATCAAAAAATCAACCTTATAAGAACCTACCTCTTGCCAAGATACATACATAAATTGGTGGCAAATCCTCCCCCTCTGGGGACCTAGACCTAATCGATAAAGAGCTCAAAACTATAATAAAGGAAATATTGCACCTCCATCCGTCCACCACGGACGGACTAATATACACTGATAAGAGCCATGGCGGTCTAGGGATCCAGCGGGTGGCGAACATAGTCAAGCTGGCCAAACTAAAACATAGTATACTAATGACAAGGTCAGAGGATAATGCCGTCAAGATAGCACTTAACGGGCAAGAGGGAATGGTGAAAAGATACGCCACGTCCATAGGCCTACAATGGCCATGTGGAATAGAAGAAATCGAGGAAACGCGTAAAAAACTCAAGAGGGCGGATACAAACAAATGGAAAACTTTAATTTCGCAAGGACAAGGCATAAAAGAATTTTTCGGGGATAAAACCGGGAATGCCTGGTTATACAACCCCGAAATGCTGAGACCGTCTCGATACCTGGACGCACTAAAACTGAGAACAAATACATATGGCACAAAAGCAGCACTCCACAGAGCGAAAAGAGACATAGACATAAACTGTCGGAGATGCGGCGTCCAGGTGGAAACCCTAGGACATATATTGGGACTATGCACCCATACAAAGAACAAAAGAATAAAAAGACACGACGAAATCTGCGATCTTATCGCAAAGAATGTCTCTAAAGAATACGTGATATTTAGGGAACCAGAAGTAGAGGTAAACGGTGACAGACGTAAACCAGATATGGTCATAAAAGACCATGACAAGGTATACGTCGTGGACGTCACCGTAAGATACGAAAACAATGATTCCCTAAACAAGGCCTACAAAGAAAAAGAAAACAAATACAAAGAGACAGCGGAAATTATGAGAAGAGACTTGAAAGCAAAAGAGAGCAGAGTTCTGCCAGTGGTTATCGGGAGCAGAGGGGCAGTGCCCCGAGCCACTATAGAAAATCTAAAAGTCCTAGGGCTTCAAACAAAACATGCCCTGACGGCTTCGCTCATAGCCCTCCGATCGTCGATCGAAATGGCAAATGAATTCCTGGACTACGATCACACTACGTGATCGTTAAAAGTAAAAATCTATTTATTTATTTTATTTTTATATTATAACACATTATTTATTTATTTATTTATTGTTTTAAAGATGACGAAGCCGCAAGGCCAATCCAAATTTAACAAAAGAACGAGACTACTGGTCGACATTAAAAAGACGAAGCAGCTGCCAGCTGATAAACAACAGAGCCCGTCTCGGCCTTTACACCGAGCGGTGCAAGTCCTGACGTACTATTGTACGTCTAGGGCGCGGGGCAGATTCTACCGTGTAGAATCTGGGGCGACGCCTCCGCGAGGCACTCCCTGGACAACGTACGCTAAAGCGTACGGCTAAGTGCGCCTCCCGAAAGGGTCCCCGTTCCTAATTTTTCCGAGCCCGCGGGCAGATCTCGTGGCAGTGACGCTAGAAAGTTAAGTCCGCGGACATATAAAATTACAGCCTTAAATAATGAACCCCACGAGGAGGTATCCTCGAAATTCCGCCACGATCCTTCTGATCGTAGGCGCAAAACATAGCCAAATGCCTCGTCATCTAATTAGTGACGCGCATGAATGGATTAACGAGATTCCCTTTGTTCTATTTATTGAGGAAGCTTGTGTACTAGTGGACGGCGAACGCTTTTTAATGTCGCTCGTGTTCTTATTCGAATTTTTATGAGTTTTTGTTATAAATAAACTATAATTTGTGGTTCATAGTGTTTCGGTGGCGTAAGTGTTCAAGTGGTTGTGTTATTAGTGTGTTTGAACTTATACGTGGCCGTAAATCGCGAATATTATTTGCAAGGTCGGCTACCATGTGCTACCACGTGGGCGGCCACGTTATAATCTTAGTTCCGTCTATTCTGTCTATGATATGTTGTTACTCTTATTTTATATAGCTTAAGACGGTTGTAATAGAATAGACCGTGATACGTAGTTGTGTCTTTAATTAATTAATTAATATAGCCCTTGTGCTTAAACTTTGGTGTAACGAACATTTGTCGGCCATATTGTGCGTTTCGGCGCGTCCTGAAGCTGACTGCAGCGCCACCAAATGGTTGCTTTCGGTAACTATTGTTCGTCCGGAGCGTTCGTCGATAAGAAGTGATCGAAGCGCACTTTAGCGTTGCGTGTACCTCTGCTCGGTGTTCCCGCCGCTGACGTGGTTACGTGTTGAGACGCGATTTACTTTATTGCCCGGGCACAGATGTATCGTCGAATCGCAAGATGTCGAAAGCGGCGAAGCGCGTCATCGAGACATCCGATATGGATTGCGAT
>NW_020555851.1:7500-10530 GCF_003254395.2 Apis mellifera
AAGGAACGGAGTGGGTATTCCGATTCCTGGGGCTCTTTTCTCTCTCTCTCTCTCTCTCTCTCTCTTTCTCACAATCTCAACGCACGGCAAACATCGCACGCCATCAAGGGATGGTGGGATCTTTCTTCCCTCCTCTCTCGATTAAACTCCCATATATTTTTATCCTTTTTCTCACGGTATCGCAGAAATATTAGTTTCAGACGACGTTAGGGGCGCGGTATGTAATTCGTGATCCAAAAATGGACGAATCGAAACAGTGGCGGGTACGAAAAACAAGCACGAAGCGGTGAACACGGGCGGTCATCAGTTATATGAAACGGACGACTCACGACACCGAGAACACTCACGCAAGTCCGTGACATGTCTTGAATTCGTGAATACGATTTCCTCGTACCACACGCGAGCACATGTATTTCGATTCTGTTATCTCGGTCACGACCGCGACGAACGCCAACGAACGTCCAACAATCGCTCGTACGTCGCGCATCTTCTTCTCCTTATAATTTGTCCAACTCCGATTTTTGACACCCGACTCGGAAACGTTCGATTTTAAGAACGACGGCGGGGATTACAAAAAGAAGGAGAAAAGGATCAAATGTACGAAGAATAACCAATACGCAACGCAAGCAGTATTTGGGTTACGTGAACGACCCTCAGCCAGGCGTGGTCCAGGAATTGTATCCGTGGACCGCAATGTGCGTTCGAAATGTCGATGTTCATGTGTCCTGCAGTTCACACGTTGACGCGCAATTAGCTGCGTTCTTCATCGACCCACGAGCCAAGTGATCCACCGTTCAGGGTAATCGTATTTTATGTAAAATTTTTTTTTTTTTCTTTACTTTTATAAAGGAAACGACGAGGATTACCCCGATACTGAATCCTTTTTCTCTCTCTCTCTTCTCTTCAAACCGTCGCTCAACCTGGAGAGAACGACTCGTTCGAAGCATGGTCGCAGAGCCCATACGCTTAAAAAAAATTCGATGTTGAAAACTAATAATTCGTTCAGGTACGTATATCTCGATGAAAAGATTCGAAAAGATCGATGGGACACGAAAAATTCGATCGGTCTCGAGCGGTCTTTCCTCCCAATTTCCGAAGCGAATATTCGCTACGGTACGGGTGTCCGACTCACGACACGACGACCTCTCTTCTCTCTGTGTAACACAGATTCGATATTCCCCTCTGAACGAATAACGTTTCAACTTTTTCAAGTAAGAAGCGATGAAACGGGCTCACGTCGACGCGATGCATCATTTTCTCGCCGTTCTTGGTTTCGTCGGTTTAAAGGTACAACGACGACGACGACGACGACGACGACGACGACACCATGGGTAGGAAGCACGATTCGAGAATGATCATAGAAGCGTATAGGAGAAAAGAGGTCGAACTGGTATCCATCGAAGAGAACGTCGCGAAACAAAGTTCGACGGCGGCTCGTCCATCCTTCGATTTCGTTTTACTATCGACGCGCTACTTGTCCCCTTATCGCTTTTTCTCTTTCTCATATCTCGACAGCTTCGTTCGATCCCAAAGTCTTGGTGCGTTGCGTCTCCTCGTCCATCTCTCGTTTTTATATAAGAGGAGAGCTCAGGCAACGAAAATAAAGAAGAAGAGAAAGGCACAGAAATATGAACTTGGTACTTTTACTGCACGTATCGATGTACATACACATACGTAACGCACGTATATACGTTCATAAAGACGGCGGGTCTATTACAAAAGACCTCACGCAAGCGCCTTGTGTTGTGTCAAGCCATTTATCATTTTGTTTTTGTGTTTAGTTTCATTTTATATATATATATATTTTATATCAGTAGGGACGTAATGTTATCGAAGCGGCGGGTCGAATTTAAAAATTCGACCTCACGCAAGCGCTTCCTTTTGATTATTATTTCGTATATATTATTATGCGTATACATACGTAATACGTACACGTACGTGCAAAACGTACCGTCAAATCTTTATTAAAAATATACATCATCGAGACGGCGGATCGTCCGTACATGTGTGTATATATATATATATATAAAATATATACGACGACGCGACGACGATCTCACGCAAGCGTCCCTTTGTATTTTTGCGTACCATAACATTCATCTCATCGAGACGGCGGGTCTATTTATTTATAATAAACGACCTTCGCGCAAGCGCCTCTTCGTATTTATCGTTTATATATCTCTCTCTCTCGTGGAAAGAGAAAGAATTTCTCTCTTCGTATCAAATTTTCGTGTCTGGTAAAATTCAAAAATATATAAATTCAAAAAAAAAAAAAAAATGATAAATCAATCGGATACAACGGACGGAAGGGATTTTTCTCTCCCTCCTCACGTAAGCCATCGTTCCGTGATTTCATCATTCGTTCATATGTTCGATATACAAAGTTTTGGTATTTGATAATGGATTCAAAAAATCCATTTTATAAATATATATATAAAATATATATATTTATCATCCCCTTCTTTCAATTCTCTGTTTGTTTTGTTACGCATTTTCTCTTTTTGTATGTTTCATTCGTTAATGATCCTTCCGCAGGTTCACCTACGGAAACCTTGTTACGACTTTTACTTCCTCTAAATGATCAAGTTTGGTCATCTTCCCGGTAACATCGGCAATGCCGAGACATTGGCCGCGCACCAGTCCGAAGACCTCACTAAATCATTCAATCGGTAGTAGCGACGGGCGGTGTGTACAAAGGGCAGGGACGTAATCAACGCGAGCTTATGACTCGCGCTTACTGGGAATTCCTCGTTCATGGGGAATAATTGCAAGCCCCAATCCCTAGCACGAAGGAGGTTCAGCGGGTTACCCGGGCCTTTCGGCCAGGGAAAACACGCTGATTCCTTCAGTGTAGCGCGCGTGCGGCCCAGAACATCTAAGGGCATCACAGACCTGTTATTGCTCAATCTCGTGCGGCTAGAAGCCGCCTGTTCCTCTAAGAAGATTTGTTTGTACGTTGGTAGTAAAAACCCACCGACCGAAGCCGAGGGCCTTCGAGATACCATAAGTTACGTCTATTTAGCAGGCTAG
>NW_020555852.1:0-9153 GCF_003254395.2 Apis mellifera
CTGGAAATGATTAAATGGATTTGTGTTATCATGTCCTGATGATATTTTTATATTTTTATGTGTTTACTATATTTATGTTGTTGATCATTCAAAACTATAATTAATAAGATCATTTTTAAATTTATAATTTGATCTTGAATACACTTGAGTATAAATCTTTTGAACACAATAATATCAACATATTAATCTATATTTCATTATATTCGAATGAGTAAAATCTTTGTTTAAATTAATATATATTGTTTACAATGTTTCATTCAACAATATAGTACATAAAAACTGAATTTTTTACTAAAAAATTTAACCAATTACGGTATCGATATACAATTATACGATATTACGATATTTATTATTATTAAAATGTACTATTTTAAAATTTTAAGAGGCATTGTCCTTTAGTAATATCATCCAATATATTATATTAATAAAAAATATTTATGATCAATAAAATCTTCTCATAAATGTTTGATGAGGTTAATATTTGGATTTATAAAACAATTTGAAAAATTTTATTTCTGAAAATTTTATATTTTTAAATGCTCTTTTTTGGAAATATCGACGAACAAATTTTATTTCGATTTTTAGCAAAAACAATTACTATTGTTTTATAAATTCAAACATTAACCTCATTAAACAGTTATGAGAAAAATGATAGCAACAGCAGCATACCTATTAATATCTATTATTATAATTATATTATAAATAATATATATTATAAATATTATATTTCTTATTACAATTTATCATTACAATTTCGATTTTTTCATATTTTATTTTGTCATTTCTCAGTAATTTGTTATATTTTGCACATACATACACACACACATGCGCGGGCGCGTATGTGTGTACAAAAATTCTATGCTAACAACTTTTTATGATAATAATTTTTTTTTCATATATTTCGAGCAATTATTAAATTAAAAAAAAGTTTAAAATTATTATTTTTTCTGTAATAAAAATCAAATTAAAAAGCAAGAAAATCTTTTTATGAAATATAATATATTCGATAATATTATGTTTTGTAGTAATTAAGAATATTAATTAAAAGAATACTTCAAAAATTTCTCATTAATAATATTACTATAAATATGTCATATTTTTAAAAAGAATTCTGATGTGTTAACGTAATAATTTACAATTAAAACTAAAAATAACAATGCTTATTATGTACCTGCAATAATATATACAATTCAAGCAAATTTGGATAAATTTTACTTTGCAAATTCAATTTAAATGAAAGAGAAAAAAAGCATATAAGTTTGATAAAGAATCAATTTAAAGATCAAATTTTAACAATTTATTTTATTTCACAAATTTGATTTTGAGATTCTATTTTTAAACATTAGTAGAAATAGCTATAAACATTAAAATTGATAAAAATTGCGACATTAAAAACACTTTATAAAGAAATAAAAGTTTTCCTCTAATACTTCTATTTAATTATTTTATAATTATTTTAATTTTATATAATAATGTTAATTTTGTAATTAAATTAATTTTATAATAATGTATGTTATTTTACTTACTTTTGTATTCAGAATTCCAAGTACTAAAAATCACTATACATATAATACTAATATATGATGTCTGTTTATAACTGATCTTTTGATATGCAGGCAAAATTTTTATAACTTGTGTTAATCGTTATATTCAAAAATACAGCATATAAAATTATGTATATACCAGCATATATACTCTAATATTGTAATCTTTTTTTTCATTCAAATACTTGTAGAAAAAATATCTCATTAACAAAAATGATACGTATTAGCGAAGCATATTGGCTTTTTGGTGTCCATAATAAATTTTTAAATGCATTAATTATTGTGTATTCTAAAAGAGTAGTATATATTAAAATTGTGATAAATAAATTTATGACAATATCTTTTATAAAATTTTTATAAAATTATGTAATTATATTATATAAATTATAATTTTATAATTTTATTTGTATGATAATTATATAAAATATTTAACATAATAAACATAAAAAATTCACAATATAATATAATCACAAATAATATATCATAAAATAATCATATAAAATTTGTGACAGATTTTTATAAATTTTATTATTTTATAAAAAATGTCTGAAGTATAAATAGAATTTTAAAGATAAATAGATTTCCAAATTCATTTATAGTGAAAATTTTTTTTAAATTATATCGAATTCTCTATAAATTAATATGGAAATAAAAAAAAATGAATCAATTTTTGAAACTATCGGTGAAACCTGATCACAGATCTTATTAATAAAATGAACAGAATTTCTCTATAATTATTATTGTAAAAAAAGTTTATTTTATGTGAATTACTTATATAACGAAAAATTCTTGAAATATTTTTAGATATATACTTTTTCACTTATTTTTCATATTTTTCTTAACTCTTTTTATAAATAAATAATAATAAATAAATAATAAAAATAGTTCATAAAAATAGTAATAAATAAATAGTTATTCTTATATAAAATTAATAGTTATACTTATTCTGATAAAAATTATATATTTTAATAAAAAATGATACTTATTTATTAAATAAATAATTTCTCACTTTTTTAAATAATTAATTTGTCTTTTTTATGTTTCTTTTAAAATACAACATATTATAAACTATAAAATGAATGAATGAATTGAAAATGTCGTCTCAGACCTAAAGATCAGGTTGTCAATCTAGCTATCACGTTGACTGCTGCGCGTTTCTAACGAAATCTCATTCAGGCCACGCGCGCCACTGTATCAAGTGTACTCCAGTACTTATACCGATATTTTAGTAATAATCGCGTTGATGGTTGGAAGAATAATGTCTCGCATTACTTATTTCTATCATTACTGAGCACATCTGCAATAAAAATATGGATAATAGTAATTCTATTGATAATAGTTTCTTATGCTACTGCAATTAGAAAAGGAATCAAATTGTATCGAAAACTATTGATATTCAACTTTTTTTAGGATTCAGTTGTAAATGCTTTAATAATTTACAAAATTGCAACAAAAAAAAATTTAAAAATTAGAAGATTTTAGAGAATTTAGAGAATTATTAGTTACAAAATTATTAGAATTATCTGAAAATACAACAAAACCTTGTCAAAACTTTCAATGGAATCAACATAATATCGCCGTTCTGAAAAATAATAATTCTAGTATAAGTTTTAGATGTGTATGCAAATTATATTATTTAGACAAAAGACAACAAACAGACTGTTCAAACGCATGAAGGAATTTTAAAAAGGCAACAACTTTTTGTTCAGATTGTCCGGATCAACTTTAGTTTTGTATGGAATATTTTAAAATTTTACAAAATAAATAATAAAATCAAAATAATTTTTGATTTATAAAAAATTATTTTTTTATTATTTTTATAAATAATTTTTTAATAAATTATTTTTTTATTTTGATAAATAATTTTTTAAATAAATTATTTAATTATAGAAATAATAAATAATATATAATAAATAATTTAATAGTTTTAATATATCTTATGAAATTTTTCCAAATGCTTTCAAAGATTCTTCGTAAGTAATTAATGACGCGACAGTCTATGTGCTACATTGAGTTTTTTTTAAATATACTAAAAAAAGATCATCCAAATTCTTCTTTCAAAAACAGCATTGTCTTCGCAACATGATCTTGTACCATCTATTCAATATCTGAATAGTTTTACTTTTATATTTTTATGATATTATTTATATCTTTTGTTTCTAACTTTTAATAAGTTTTTGTTAATAAAAATTTTTATTATTTTTTAGGAGTTTCTTTCTTCATAAAAATTTTATATAAAAGCTTCATTTTATGTAGAATATTTTGATCAATGATGTAATTGATATATATATTTTTTTTTGTATCTAGTTTATGTCTTTCTTTTTTCTTATTTCACATTTAAATTTAAATTCATGATTTATCCTTCTATCCTTTCTATCATGTACTTTCATATAGTTACGGTACAATATCGAACTTTATTTAAATTCAGATTTTTATTTTATAATTTATATGATTCTGCTAAATAAAATAAATATGATCGTATTTAAAAATTGATAGTTATTAATCTGTCTCACAATAAATTGTTATAACTGTTAAATTAGGATGCAAGATAAGCTAAATAATAGGGTTTTAATAATATAAAATAAATAGAAGATATAATTGTATATATTTAATGTCTTAATATCTTGAATATAACATTGATTTCTTGAAAATATTGTTACAATTCAGAAATCCTTTATAATTGTCTTAGGATTGTATTACATTATTCCTTTTGCGGTTTTATTTCGAACTCAAACTTTTATAATTAATTTTTGTAGTTCTCAAACTTTTAGAATAGTAATAAGATAGTATAAAAAGCATGTAACATATACTTGAAAATCATTTACAATTAATACGTTAATATATTGAAGCTTGAAAAGCTACGAAAAGAAATAACGGCTTTCTGTAATGTACAAAATTCTTATAATAATATTTAATAATATTAATATTTAATAATATTAACTCATAATAATATTTCTTGATAACAGTTAGTTTCTCAAAGCGAATAACAATTTTTGAAAATAAATATGTTTCGTGATTTATTATTTAATCAGAAATTTAGTAATTAAATACAAAAAAAATTTACAAATTTTTGTCTAATTTCGCAATTTTCTCTTTTAAATAACTTTTTATATCTCCATTACTTATAATATTATTATAAAATTATTTATATTATAGATATATATATATTATTTATATTATATATTATTATGATAGTATTATAAAGATTAAAAGATTGATCGTAAATAAAGAATTCTATGACCCTACTTAGTCTTAGAACTAAAAAATATTATTTTTTCTAATAATTACAGTTTGTTTATATTGTTATGACATTATCAATCAATTTATTGTTGATTCTCGAATACAAATAATTCAATAAAATTATTTGTTTTAAATTATGATGGAGTAACTCTCGAAATAGTTATCATATTTTGAAAGTTTTATAATCTTCAAAAAAGTAAAAATAAATAAAATAAAATATTAAAAAAAATAAATGTCAAAATTCTAATATTTTTTTTTTCAACATCTTTTTATTACAATAATATGTAATTTATATTACAATAATATGAAATAATCATGATCTTTGAAGTAATAATCTTTAATTTTCAAAAATTTTATCTAAATATTTCATTTTTCATCATTTTTTTTCATTAAATATTCTTTTAGCAACGAACTTATTTGTATTAATATAATAATGGAAGTTATTATATTGCTGAAAAACTGAAAAAGAGATTAAAATCATAAATAAATAATTAAATTATACATTCATTCAACTCACCATTGTTGATAATTTATTATTAAGAATGTAACCACCAGCAGTAAATTTTAAAGGATGAAGAAGAACATGTAATGAAAATTGTTGCACCTGAAATTATTATTTATTTTTAATTTTTATTCTCTAAATGTTTTTATTTTCTAAACTGTTAATGGGAATAATTTATATTTGAGATATTTTACTATAAAAATATTTATGAAAAATTTGAAAATATTTGTATAGCATTTTTTAATATTCTAAACAAAGAAAAAGAACATTCAAATAAGATCAAAAAATAAAATAAACATTCTAAATAAGATTTAAAAAAAATATATTTGAATATATAATTATTGTAACAATATACATATAATAAACTGTGAAGTTTGATATTCAAAATATTCGAATATGAATATTCAATTTATAAAGTAAAGATTAAAAATCAAAATATATATTATTGTAACGCTACAGTTAAAATATAATTTTTTGAGTAATAATATTTTTACATATATATCAATAATAATTAAAAGATCAATAAAAAAAGAAAAAAAATACATATTATGATCAATTAAATCAAAGCTTCCAAAACAAGATCGTTATATTTGAATACAAATATATTATTATTCGCTATTTAGAGATTAACTTTCTTATTATATTTATATTTTGATTGATGTTTTTTTGCAATCATTATAAACAATAATATTACAAAATATAAATCGATGATACGAATCATAATATCATGATACAAATTTATTAAATATAATTAATTTAAATACGATTACAAATTTAATAATTAATATTAGTATGCAATAAATTCCTTCTCCTTTTTTTTTATAATCATACCTGACTCAATTCGAATTACTTTCTGTTTCTGGTACTATCTGAAAGAACATTTATTTGTTTTTATGAAGAGTTTTAATGAGCGCTTTAAGAGTTTCCAGTCTTGTAACAATCCAGTCAAACAATATGACGAGAGGCGAGAAGCATTACTTTTGTCATAGTTTATGCGGCGGCACTGGGAGAGAATGCTGTATTTTACAAAACATAGGAAAAATGGTACCAAAGATTTAAAGTCAGAAATTTTAATTTGGAAGATGACGATCGTTCAGATGCATCGAAAAAGTTTGATAACGGTGAGTTAGAGGAATTACTTAACGAAAATCCGATCCAGACGCAAGAAAAATCGGCAGAAAGATTGGGAGTCATCAAAAGAGATGAGACAACAATATTTATTCGATTGAAACAATTGGATAAGATTCAAAAATTAGAGCGATGAGTTCTACATGAATTAAATGAAATGAATAAAAAAAAAACAGATTCGAGATTTCTGCTACCTTGCTTTTACCTTGCTTTTATAAAAGAAAAGTTTTTTGCGCAAAATTATTATTGATGATGTAAAAGGTCTTATATGACAATCTCAAATGATGGAAATCATTAATTCCGGAGAACGATTTTAGTGGCAAAATTGAATTTGCATTACATAAAGTTTTGCTGTTTATGTGGTAGAATTTCTGAGGAATCATCTATTATGAATTGCTTCTACTTGGAAAGACAATGTTGAATATTATTAAAATCAATTAATGAATTTATACGACCAGCTGAAGCGAAAATAGCCGTTTATTGGATAAGAAACAAGACACGTGATTTTGCAACACGACAATGTTCGTACATTGACATACATTGCAAAGGAACGCGGGACACAATTTATACGATGGAATGGGAAATGATTTTGCTACATGGTATGTATTCTCCAAACCTAGGCCCTGTCATTATTGTTTTTTTTAGAGTTTGCAATTGTCGGGAAAGCACTTCAACTCGAAAGAACATATTCGAAAATGTATTGATGATTTCATAACCAGCAAGTAGCTGTTATTCTTCAGGAAAGGAATTCATAATTTACTCACCAGATGGGAAAAAGTAAATACTTTGAGATGTAATCTTGTATCTGATTTATGTAAATAAAATCTTAAATTTGGAAAAAAAGGAGAAAAAATTTATTTGTACACCTAATAAATAATAAATATAATAAAACTGCATGTAAATTTATTGATTTGAATTTTTTCTATTTCGACATATAATATGCACAAATAGATGATAGAATTCCTAATCAGAATTTCTAGGCAATATTTATATTTAGAATATATAATCAGAGTTCATAGTTACAATTATAATCTGAATTAACAAACTCTTCGTTAATATTAAAATTGTAATATATTTCTGAAAGAAATAATAAATCAAAAGTAAACATACATATATTTTTTTGTATTTCCTTATTTCTTTCACATTCATCACATTAATTTAATAACTTATGGTTGAAAGATTAATCATATCTTTCATACCGCAACATTTAATGAAAATATGAGTACATTTGATATCTTAATTATTATGTTGCAATGCAGATATAAAGAGCATTTATAAAAACAATACAGGAAAAATTGTTTCCGTGAATTTTAAATATCAAAATAATGAAAAAATATATGTCTGATAAGATTTAATTAATAAATTATAAATGTTCATAAAGTATTAAATATTAAAGTATTATATTCAGTTTCATAAATCCTAATTTTAATTTTGTGTTAGATAGAATATTGGTAAACTAAAAATAAAATGTACAAGAGATGCGCGATAATATTTTGATATCGCGTATCACATTTTGGTTTACGCAATAAATGGAGTTATATAATCATCGTTAAATATTGAATACTCGTTGGAAGTAAATTTTAGTTAAATAACAAATTATGTAAATTTGCATAATTAAAAATCATAAAATTTTTTTTAATAATAATATATTTCATAATGATATTATAATATTTATGATCATTGTATATTACATTATACTAAAATTCAGAAATAATTTTTATATATATTTAAAAGAATTATATACATTTATTTTTTGTTGAGAAGTTTTATGTAAATGATATTGAGATATATAAATGACATTGCTACTGCATCTACTTGAGTGTTCTCGTCCTTCAATTATTTTATTTTATATAATGCAAACTTAAAATGTTTACAACTAAATTAAATCTTAGATATATATGTACATGTGAACTGCCTTCATTATTTTGATGTCCAATTTTTAAAATATCCTATATTTTTATAAACATTATATTTATTATATATATATTATTATATAATATTATTATTATTATTTATTATTATATATTATTATTAATAATATTAATATAATATTATATAATATTATTTATAATATATTATATTATTTATAATAATTAATATTATATTATATATATTATTATTATTACATATGTATAATGTATATTATTATTTATTATTATAATATATTTATTAGTTCATTATTACATAATTATCATAATTGCATCATGCAAATGTTTAAAATTATTTGTCACGGCTTTGGAAAATAAATCTTATGACCATATACTTTTAAATCGGTAAAAGTTTAAAAAAATAATTGACTATGATTTTCAAATTTTTTTTTTTATTACCTCAAATAGTATTCATTACAAAAAGAAAAATTTCAAAGAAACCATACATCACAAATATATTTTTCTCTTGATTTATTTTATTTAAAATATTATATAGAGAATATTATCTTTTTTTTTAATAGAAAACTTATTTATAGAATAATTTCTTTTTAGAATACTATGAAATGATTTTTTTTTAGTGAATGTTAATTTTATATTGATATTGTTTTTTAAGATATAAAAATTTTCTTCAATGTTGCTATTGATGTAGGAAAGGAAAATTTTTCTCGTGAAATATATCGCGATATTTAAAAAGATAGTTATATGCAAAATTCGACGAATAAATTTTTAATCGATAGATAGTTTCGAGGTTATATTATATTGGAGAATAAATCTTAGGATTAATTTTATAAATCCGTATAAACCAATATAA
>NW_020555853.1:2500-5948 GCF_003254395.2 Apis mellifera
CATGGCCACCGTCCTGCTGTCTTAGCAACCAACGCCTTTCATGGTATCCCATAAGCGTCGACTTAGGCGCCTTACTCTGCGTTTGGTTCATCCCACAGCGCCAGTTCTGCTTACCAAATTGGCCACTTGGCACTCTGATCCAAAATCTCGTGGCTTCATGATCAGCAAGCCAGAATCTCACCCATTTAAAGTTTGGATAGGTTGAGGTCGTTCGCCCAAGGCCTCTAATCATTCGCTTTACCAGATGAGACTCGTACGCGTTCGATGAGAACGGTCGAGTGCAGCTTCCTGAGGAAACTTCGGAGGGAACCAGCTACTAGATGGTTCGATTAGTCTTTCGCCCTATACCCAGTTCCGACGATCGATTTGCACGTCAGAATCGCTCGGACCTCCATCAGGGTTTCCCCTGACTTCGTCCTGACCAGGCATAGTTCACTCATTTCGGGTCCCAACGTGTACGCTCTAGGTGCGCCTCTTCTCGCAATGAGAACGAGACGCCCGGAGTGCGGGCCGCATAAGTTACGCGGCCCATCTCCCTCGATCGGCACAAGTCCGATCTTCACTTTCATTTCGCTTTAGGTTTTTGATCCCAATGACTCGCGCACATGTTAGACTCTTGGTCCGTGTTTCAAGACGGGTCCTGAGAGTACCCAAAGCATAGCGTCGCGACCGGTAATTCGAGTCTTGGCCAGTCCAAGGACACGCTGCTACAGCTGGCCAGGCCGGGGACGGCACAGGTCCGTGCCTCCGGGTAAGAACTGACCGAGCTTGCGGCGGGCTGACGCACACACATTCGAAAAAAATGGATTGGTTGCGGCCCGATACCGTGCGAGTACCGTCGTGCAGCCGCCAGGCGACCGAGGGTCTGCGCGTGCGCGCGAAGCGACGCGACAGGCGCCTCTCGGGCCGTTAGACCGACAACAACGGGTCGCGACGTTCTACTAGGGGAGAAGTGCACGCTAGATGCCGGAACATTCGAGCCGAGGTGGTGTGCCTCGCGATGACCCGAGGATTCATCCGGAGCATCGCGCACAACGGGAGCCGCACCGTTGCGATGATCTCCCATTCGATCTTTTTGGGTTTCTCAGGTTTACCCTGAACGGTTTACTATCTTGAACTCTCTCTTCAAAGTTCTTTTCAACTTTCCTCACGGTACTTGTTCGCTATCGGTCTCGTGTAGTATTTAGCCTTAGTGGAGTTTACACCACATAGGGCTGACTTCAGCACCGACTTAAGGAGATCTCCGAAGCGTACCGGTCATACGGCCTGGCCCCTCTACGGGTAATGGCCCATTCAAGATGGACTTGGACGCAGTTCGACATCAGGGATAACGGATCCTCCGAACTCATTTCCCAGCGGCGGTACGCGGGATTCAGTGTGGCTCATTCCTGTTCGCTCGCCGCTATAAGGAATCTTGTAGTTTCTTTTCCTCGCTTATTATATGCTTATTCACGGGTACTCGCCTATTGAGGTGTCTTTCTAGTATAAGCGAAAAATTATTTTCGCGACATGTGCGTGTACCATGAGAAGATAAGAAAGAAGTTAACGAGAGAAGGTTTTTTTCTCTCCTTTCCTTTTCATCCCTCTTTTTAAAATTAAATTCGAATAGAGGGAAGAAAAAAAGGAAAAAAAAAAATCGAAATGGAAGAAGAATTTTCTCACTCGAATATACCCACCATCGTATTACCCCCTTGACTTCGCTAGATATATCTCTCTTTCTCTTTTTTCAAAAAAGCAACAAGAGTATATAACATGCGAAGAAAAGAATATTCCTCCTTTTAGCAATCGTAGTGTTAAATATGCACCGCACATAGTCAATTATCGTGTCGTATCTGTTAGAGCCAAGACTCACCAAATACCGAATGTCGGTTCGTTTAACGCCCGTCCTCTATTTAGCTTCCCGTTGACAATTCCAGCGTTCTACTTTTAAAAAACCTCGGGTAAGTGAGTAAGTAGAAACCACGCAAGAAAAATATCACGAAGCCTTTCCGGGGACTGGACGACGACATGGATACCGTCCGCGATAGACAACGAAAAGCATGGATGACCAACACTAGATCAGGAATCTCCTCGGCGCGGAGATCCATAATTTCGGTCTCGAAAGAAGAAAAAAAAAAAAAAAAGAAAAGAATGAAAGAGCTCGCCAAAGAGAATCGTACTCTCCTCATACGTATCCCTTAATCCTCGTGGAGTCTTCGATCTCTGATACGAAACTGGTATCGCTTAAGGACTCGCGTGCACGTTGATGTACGGTCCAGCACAGTTCCGACAGAGTATGACAAACACGAAGAACGGAGTGGTATTCCGATCCTGGGCCTTTTCTCTCTCCTTCTCCTCTCTCTCTTTCTCACATCTCAACGCACGGCAAACATCGCACGCCATCAAGGGATGGTGGGATTTTCTTCCCTCTCCTCGATTAAACCCATTATTTATCCTTTTCTCACGGTATCGCAGAAATATAGTTTCAGACGACGTTAGGGCGCGGTATGTATTCGTGATCCAAATGGACGAATCGAACAGTGGCGGGTACGAAAAACAAGCACGAAGCGGTGAACACGGGGGTCATCAGTTATATGAAACGGACGACTCACGACACCGAGAACATCACGCAAGTCCGTGACATGTCTTGAATTCGTGAATACGATTTCCTCGTACCACACGCGAGCACATGTATTTCGATTCTGTTATCTCCGGTCACGACCGCGACGAACGCCAACGAACGTCCAACAATCGCTCGTACGTCGCGCATCTTCTTCTCCTTATAATTTGTCCAACTCCGATTTTTGACACCCGACTCGGAAACGTTCGATTTAAGAACGACGGCGGGGATTACAAAAGAAGGAGAAAAGGATCAAATGTACGAAGAATAACCAATACGCAACGCAAGCAGTATTTGGGTTACGTGAACGACCCTCAGCCAGGCGTGGTCCAGAATTGTATCCGTGGACCGCAATGTGCGTTCGAAATGTCGATGTTCATGTGTCCTGCAGTTCACACGTTGACGCGCAATTAGCTGCGTTCTTCATCGACCACGAGCCAAGTGATCCACCGTTCAGGGTAATCGTATTTATGTAAAATTTTTTTTTTTCTTTACTTTTATAAAGAAACGACGAGGATTACCCCGATACTGAATCTTTTCTCTCTCTCTCTTCAAACCGGCGCTCAACCTGGAGAGAACGACTCGTTCGAAGCATGGTCGCAGAGCCCATACGCTAAAAAAAATCGATGTTGAAAACTAATAATTCGTTCAGGTACGTATATCTCGATGAAAAGATTCGAAAAGATCGATGGGACACGAAAAATTCGATCGGTCTCGAGCGGTCTTTCCTCCCAATTTCCGAAGCGAATATTCGCTACGGTACGGGTGTCCGACTCACGACACGACGACCTCTCTTCTCTCTCTGTGTAACACAGATTCGATATTCCCCTCTGAACGAATAACGTTTCA
>NW_020555854.1:0-5288 GCF_003254395.2 Apis mellifera
GATTAGAAAAAAATCATATAAGAAACAAAAACAATAATACAGGATTACATATACAATACAGATTTATAAAATTTTTGCAATTGTTTATAATTTCATGAAATCTTTTTAATATATTTCTATTAATTTATTTGATCGATTTCTAATTATTTATTTAATTTAATTCCTTAAAAAGTAATAATTTATTATTTTTAATGTTTTGTTACATTTTGTCTAAATAAAAGAAAATAAAATCAATATATTATGCGAGCTGAATTAGTATTATTTTTCTCTGAAAATTTATTTTTAAAAATTTCTCGACAATTTTTATAAATATAAAAATATGTGAAATCAACATTCTATTAAAAAATAGATAAATTTCGAATTGACGAGTATTGATAAATAATTAATATTAAATTATATATATATATATTGTTTATCAATAATAGTTAAACTTTTATATTAATTTTTTCTTATTTTATCTTATTTTTCTTATTTAGAAAAAATGTATTATGATTTTAAAAGTTTTTCCTGGAATCCCTTATTTTTTAAATAATTAGTTCTTCTTATTTTCTAATTATATCTTCTATTTTATTAGAAAAATATTAATCATCGGATAGATTAATTATGTACATTTTCCAACAATATATTTATTTTTATTCTTTATCATAATAGCTAAATGTTATATAGGATTTAACGATTAAGAAAAAATCACATTCATTATATAATTTGCAAATTTTATTTAATTTTCATATAATAAATATAATGAATATTTATAATTATAATGATATTTATATTTATAATTATATAATTATATAATTATATTATATAATAATAAATAATTAAATATAAGTAATATATAATAATAAATAATTAATAATTATAATTATAATTATATTTTTATATTTTTTTTATATAATTATATATAATATTTTTATATATTTATATAATTATAATTATATTCGAGCTAGCAATAATATATTTAATAGTTTTTTTATTTTTTCGTATATATATATTTTTAATATATTAAATAGTATTATAATTATTTTGATGGATATAAGCTAATAGTTGGATGTTTATAATAATAAATAATAAATAAATATTCTTCGACAGATTCGTAACAAATGATATTAAGAAATATTTTTAAAAAATAAAAAAAATATTTAAAGATTAATGGACTGTATAAATGATTATTCGTGCAGAGCACGAGAACAGGTCTGTTAGAGATCGGTCTATTAGAGAGCAGCCTTTCACAATGTTGCAGCAGCATAAATTGTGTCCGATGATCAGAGCATGATGTGCACAAACTAATTGTCGTATCCGATGGTCAAAGTACGACTTAATCACAATAGAACTTTTTTTATAAATGAAGTTCAGAAAATCTCTTCCTAGTTCAATTTCAGTTTTCCAATAAGGTACAACAATAACCAATAATATTGTGATTAATGTCTGATTCTTCTGAATCAGAATCAGATTCTTTTGAATTTGACTGGTGATACGAAGATATCGAGATGTTGATAATCAATAATTGATTTTTATTAGAAATTTTAATAGATTTCCTCGAATTATAATAAGTACTATAACTAATAATGTTATTATTGAATCAATTGTGTCTGGAATATATCGATGCGATTGGTTAGAACTACGTCAGAAATATATAATTAGAAGTGTCGACTAAATTCTCAAAGCCAGAATTCTCAAAAATTTATCTAAATGTCTTCTTTTCAAATAACATCATCCTTGGATTAGGTTTAATAAAGATCTGCGCCCGATAAGAATAAAAAAAGTTTTTTATATGAAAAATTTCTCCGAATAATTTGTTTATAAATCTCGCGAGTAATAAAATATTGCAAACATATATAATTATATATTATATATATATTATATAATTTATCTAAATGTCTTCTTTCAAGTTAAAATATTTGCATAATTTTATTTCTATAAATATTTTATATTCAAGAATGTTGTCGCTTTTTAAAAAAAATAAATATATATACATACATATATTTTTTAATATATATATAGACAATATATAGAACAACTTAAATATAGAACAACACAAAGAAATGACGAAATAAAAAAAATTAAAAATTACAAATTATATATTATATATTATAATAAAAATTGATTTTCAAACATATTAATTATATTAATAAAATATAATATAATTAAAAATATTTCAACTTATTTCCAATACGAAAATAATGATAATTTTTTATCAATATAAGTTTTCATTTTACACTAAAAATAGATTTCAAGTATAAGAACTATATTAAAAAATAATAATAATTGAAAAAAATGAAAAAATATATCTTTTGCTTTCAAAAGATAATCAAAGAAGTAGATAATATTTATGTCAATAAATTTTCCATAGCAAATGTATACACGTGTATTAAACAAATTTTTAACATTAAATTATATTTTACATTTCTTTTATATATTTTTCGCTATTTTTAATATGTATCTTATAATTTTCAACATTTATATTTTTTTTATATTATTAATTATATTATATTTTTTATTATATTATTTTTTAACATTATTATATATTTAAAAAATTATTCATAATTGCCAATTTTCAATTTTTTAAAAAAAATATCTTACTTCTTAAAGAAAATTCGGAAAATAGAACACAAATTAAAAAGATTATAATTAAAATACCAAACATTACATGTACATATTAAAATCGTTATCATTACTAACTTCGGTCATTCTAATTTCCATCATTTAAAAATTCTTTATCTTATTTTTGCATTTTTTTCAAAAGATCCATGGAATGAGCTTTCTAGATTTTATCAAAGATAAATTTAATATAAATATAGCATTATATTGTTTTATAAATTAATTGTAAATTGTAAAGATATCGTAATAAAATAAATCATATAATAATCATATAATTTTAATTTTAATAATAGCTAGGAAAAATAATCAGATTTATTTCTCTCATAAAAGATTTAATCCGCTCTTTTTCAATTTCGAATACAATTTTTCGTTGTATAAAAATATATAGATTTTCGCAACTAACAAAGTAATGTTTCCATTAAATGGTTGCGATCATTTTTAAATATTTTAAATAATATAGCTATTATTTTGTATAATGATTGAAAATCACAATAGATAAGGTTAAATTAGGATATAAAATGTAAAAAAATAAAAATTGTATATATTTAATACGTCTCAGTTACAACATCAAAAAATTATTTCTAAAATCCAAAATCTTACAAAATTACCGAATTTAAAAAATTGAATATTTTTTCGTAATTATATTCGAACTTTATTTACGATATTTTGAATTCCTTTCTTTTCAAATTTTTAGAATTGCAAAAATAAAATGTATATCTTTTTATCTCGTTACTATTTTTTGTTCATCTAAAATTTTATTTCTGGTTTTTTGTAGATTGTAAACATAATATGAAATAAAAAGAATCATCAATCTCAATATTATTGTTGTTTCAAATTTATGAATAAAGGAAATAAAGGAATATTATCATTCTAAAATAGATAGAAAGATGAAATAATAAATCTAATAAAATGAAAAAAAGAAAGAGTACACTTATATTAAATACTAAAATATTAATTTTAAACATAAAATATTATATAAATATATTAAAATGAATATTAAATTTTGTTTTCAGTAATTTCTTTATTACTTTGTTATTTCTAAATTACAATTGATGTGCTATGAAATTTAATAAGTAAATTATGATTTTAGCAATAATAAATCATAAAAGTAATCTCTTTACAAGCTTTTGCTTAAAGGTTTCATCAAACTTGGCAACAAACTTATTTGTATTAATACAACCAAATAAGAGATTATAGTACCGAAAAACTAAAAGAAAAATTCTTAAATAAATAATGAAATTATAAGTTCACTTGACTCACCATTGTCAATAATCTATTGTTAAGAATATAACCACCAGCAGTAAATTTTAAATGCGATAAAACTTGTTGCACCTGAAATTATTGTTATTATTAATTTTTATTCTGTAAACGTTTTTATAGTAACAAATTGTAAATGAGGATTATTTATATTCAATGTTTTATATGATATAAAATATTTTATATAATATATAAAAAAGAAAAAGTTTGAAAAAATATTCATACATCGTATACATCAAATTCATACATTCATATTTTATAGTATCTTCATCGAACATTCTTCTAAAAAAGAAAAATGTTTAAATAAAATTAAAAATTAAAACAAACGTAAATAAATAAAAAATTAAATTAGAAGAAAGAATTTGCTTAATTAAATAATTATTATTATATTAATAATTAATAAATATTATTATATAATAATTATTATTATATTATTACAGTACGGAAATATATAAAGTGTAAAATCTGATATTTATTAATATTTGAATATAAATAATAGATTATTATAGAATAACGGCTCAAAACGAAGAGAAATCTAAATATATACATATAGAATATACATATAGAATATATACATATAGAATATTTATAAAAATATGAAACATTTTTGAACGATTCTACGTATCAAAATAATTCCATAAATATGCCCTATAATAATTTAAGTAATTTTGCGTTAGATTGAATGAAATGACAATAGAAAAGCGTTTAAGTTGATGAGTTATATACGTATCACAATATCATTTTTGTATTAACGAAATAATAATCTTGTATTATTTTTTTAGATTACTTTTTAAATAGAATTTTAATAATATATAAGATATTATAATGTATATAGGTAATTATTATTTAATATTTTTTATAATTTATATAAGAAAAACTTACTGTAAATAACTTATCACAAATTGTATAATATTCAATATTGTACAACACGTTATTTAAATTTATGAATTGTGTAATATTTTATTTAAATTCATAAATAACACATATCTATTTGCTAAAATCTACGGGAACAATTGTATTATATATTTCAAATTAAAAAAGTTGAATATATTTTTTTATAATTATTTATTTCTTTTAATTACTTTCTAAAAATTTGTTTTAATATAATAAATTTTGCTTGATTTATATAACAAAAATCAATTATATTTAAATCAGTTTCATAGAATATTAAAATGTATCAGTGAATTAATTGAAGTGTAAAAAATGAAATATAATAATTCGTTTAATTTGGTTTCATTAATAAAAAATTTTACATATAAATTAGAGGCAAGCCTTACAATATTTTTATGATATGATAATCCAGCATTTTTTATTCCAGAATGATACAATTGAATATTCAAAAATTCACTTTTTTTATAATATATTTTTTTGCAATATCGATGAAATATCATTCATTGAATTTCTTTAAAAGATTTTAAATATAGGAATTAAAA
>NW_020555856.1:0-3152 GCF_003254395.2 Apis mellifera
AAAAATTTTTAGAGAATGAAAGAATTATCCACCCGAAACGTTAATAACTGTGATATTGCGGGAAAAGTAGTCTAATCGTGAATGTCGAGAGATACGTATAGACACGAGAGACCGAGGTTTGACCGAGTAAGTCCGATCGAATACGTATACAGAACGGCGAACACGACTTGACCCGGGGAGTGCCGCGATACCTGAGTACGCTGTATGTGAACCGACGGTGGAAACGAGCGTTGGAAGGTCTTTTTTCGAACATTTTGCGGGATACCGTTAGAGAGACGGCGCACACCGCACGCTGACGCGGGGGACTTATGTTTGCGCGAAACGTGTGGAACGGGCGAACCGACATGACCGGGGGACTTTGCGCGATAACGTACGGACGGGCGGAATGACCGGGGGACTTTGTTCGGTACGTATAGAACGGGCGAACCGACCTGATCGGAGGACTTTGCGCGATGGAATTTTACGTATGGAATTTGTTTATTTTTAAGTTTTTTATCTTAATTTTATTTAAATTTTAAAGAAAATAGATAAAAAATTATTTAATATGCTTATTATTCACGTTTGTGCTTAATATATATATATTTATATATAATTTATAATCAATAAAATTAATAGAAAATTAAAAGAATACTTATAAATAATACAATAATTAATTAAATTCATGTTAAAATTTTATATTAATAAATAATTATATTATAAATTGGATTGTATGAATGGGAATGTATGGAACGGGCGAACCAACTTGACCGGGGGACTTTGCGCGATACGTATGGAACGAGCGAACCGACGTGATCGGGGGACTTTGCGCGATACGCATGGAACGGGCGAACCGACGTGACCGGGGGACTTTGCTCGATACGCATGGAACGGGCGAACCGACCTGACCGGGGGACTTTGCGCGATACGCATGGAACGGGCGAACCGACCTGACCGGGGGACTTTGTTCGGTACGTATAGAACGGGCGAACCGACCTGACCGGAGGACTTTGCGCGATGGAATTTTACGTATGGAATTTGTTTATTTTTTAAGTTTTTTTATCTTAATTTTATTTAAATTTTAAAGAATTATTATTCACGTTTGTTAATATATAATTTTTATAATTAATATAAAAAATTAACTTAAATTTAAATAATTAATAATTTTTGGAAAATTTTTAAATAATAGTTTTATAAATATTTACATATTAATATATGATTTTATATATATATATATATATATATATATATATATATATATATAAATATTTCTATATATATAAATATTTTATTTGAAATAAAAATAAATATTACAAAGAAAATAAAAAAAGTATATTATATATATATATATTTATATATAATTTATAATCAATAAAATTAATAGAAAATTAAAAAAATGCTTATAAATAATACAATAATTTAATTAAATTCATGTTAAAATTTTATATTAATTAATAATTATATTATAAATTGGATTGTATGAATGGGGATATATGGAACGGGCGAACCGACCTGACCGGGGGACTTTGCGCGATACGCATGGAACGGGCGAACCGACCTGACCGGGGGACTTTGCGCGTACGAGAGAATCACCGAACCGACGTGACTCGAATACTTTTTCTTAATTTCTCGAAAAATAACTTAATAACTTGTATGTTTTTTTTTCGTTAATCTATTTATATTTATCCCTTGCAATTTTTTATATTGTTAATTATTTTTTTTCTTTTATCAAAAATTAATTTTTCGTAACTTTTCTTATCGAGAAAAAAAAAATTTAATTTTTTTGTAAAAATCTATTATTTACCTTTCGTTTGTACCGTCCTGTTAATATATTTTAATTTTTTTTTACCAGTTTGTATGACGATAATGATCGTCGATCGAAATCAAAGTTCCAGCGTACCTTCCGCTCGGTCTGTCGCTACAGCGGTTTCGCACCATAAGCGGCCGTGCGTAAGCCCGTTCGGCGCCGACGTGGTGGCCGGCCGTTCGGTTACTATAAGAGAAGCGACGGTCCGGTTCGACCGGGCGGAGCAGCGTCGAGCGCGTGCCTGTTCTACGATCTCGGTCGAGATACAGTGCACCGCTCCTCGGGAAATAATTTCTCGACTGTTTCTGTCCGATTCTTACCGATCTTTCTCCACACTGCAGAGCCGCGGGTCGGTGTCTATGACCGAATGACTCTTGTGCGGCAAAGCGACCTATAGGGGGACGCTGGTGACCTGTGTGCATGGCTTGCCATGTGTACTTGTACGACTGAGCATCAACTTTAGCCTCGAGCGATCGGGCATTTCCAACACCTAAGGATATTAATTATAAATCCTTTAGGGCGTACGGGCGTGTCGAATAGTTCTTTTCGACTTGCAAATACGGCACGTTTCGTATGATGAGCTTTGAGTTTGTAAAAAGAGAAATGAGAGAGAAGAAAGACGACGTTTTGCGATAATAATATATTTCGTAACACGTTGTTAAAAACGCAATATTATATTTTATATGATATTGTGAAGTATGATTCTTTAAACTATGACAAATGATATATTATGATCGATGGGGGCATATTGAAAAAGAATGTGCTGGTAACATTGGGATATGCCTCAGCGTGAATTTATATTACGCGCTTTTTGAAATTAAAAATTATTTATCTTTTCTTAAAAGGTAAACCAAATGTTTAGCATGCTTGATACGTGCTCGAATATTTTAAAGACCTATTTTATATATATATATAGTCGATCGGTGAGGGGGCACCCGACGACGAAAAAAATGTATTTTATATATATTAATAAATATATAAACTAAGATCCCTGGTTGATCCTGCCAGTAGTCATATGCTTGTCTCAAAGATTAAGCCATGCATGTCTCAGTACATGCCGAATTAAGGTGAAACCGCGAATGGCTCATTAATCAGTTATGTTCATTAGATCGTGGACACTTTACTTGGATAACTGTTGGTAATTCTAGAGCTAATACATGCAAACAGAATCCTCTCAGAGATGGGAGGAATGCTTTTATTAGATCAAAACCAATCGGTGGCGGACGGCTCGTCCGTTCGTCCATCGTTGTTTTTGGTGACTCTGAATAACTTTGTGCTGATCGCATGGTCATCTAGCACCGGCGACGCATCTTTCAAATGTCTGCCTTATCAACTGTCGATGGTAGGTTCTGCGCCTACCATGGTTGTA
>NW_020555857.1:0-3072 GCF_003254395.2 Apis mellifera
GGCGGGTCGAATTTAAAAATTCGACCTCACGCAAGCGCTTCCTTTTGATTATTATTTCGTATATATTATTATGCGTATACATACGTAATACGTACACGTACGTGCAAAACGTACCGTCAAATCTTTATTAAAAATATACATCATCGAGACGGCGGATCGTCCGTACATGTGTGTATATATATATATATAAAATATATACGACGACGCGACGACGATCTCACGCAAGCGTCCCTTTGTATTTTTGCGTACCATAACATTCATCTCATCGAGACGGCGGGTCTATTTATTTATAATAAACGACCTTCGCGCAAGCGCCTCTTCGTATTTATCGTTTATATATCTCTCTCTCTCGTGGAAAGAGAAAGAATTTCTCTTTCGTATCAAATTTTCGTGTCTGGTAAAATTCAAAATATATAAATTCAAAAAAAAAAAAAAATGATAAATCAATCGGATACAACGGACGGAAGGGATTTTTCTCTCCTCCTCACGTAAGCCATCGTTTCCGTGATTTCATCATTCGTTCATATGTTAGATATACAAAGTTTTGGTATTTGATAATGGATTCAAAAAATCCATTTTATAAATATATATATAAAATATATATATTTATCATCCCCTTCTTTCAATTCTCTGTTTGTTTTGTTACGCATTTTCTCTTTTGTATGTTTCATTCGTTAATGATCCTTCCGCAGGTTCACCTACGGAAACCTTGTTACGACTTTTACTTCCTCTAAATGATCAAGTTTGGTCATCTTCCCGGTAACATCGGCAATGCCGAGACATTGGCCGCGCACCAGTCCGAAGACCTCACTAAATCATTCAATCGGTAGTAGCGACGGCGGTGTGTACAAAGGGCAGGGACGTAATCAACGCGAGCTTATGACTCGCGCTTACTGGGAATTCCTCGTTCATGGGGAATAATTGCAAGCCCCAATCCCTAGCACGAAGGAGGTTCAGCGGGTTACCCGGGCCTTTCGGCCAGGGAAAACACGCTGATTCCTTCAGTGTAGCGCGCGTGCGGCCCAGAACATCTAAGGCATCACAGACCTGTTATTGCTCAATCTCGTGCGGCTAGAAGCCGCCTGTTCTCTAAGAAGATTTGTTTGTACGTGGTAGTAAAAACCCACCGACCGAAGCCGAGGGCCTTCGAGATACCATAAGTTACGTCTATTTAGCAGGCTAGAGTCTCGTTCGTTATCGGAATTAACCAGACAAATCGCTCCCACCAACTAAGAACGGCCATGCACCACCACCCACCGAATCAAGAAAGAGCTATCAATCTGTCAATCCTTCCGGTGTCCGGCCTGGTGAGGTTTCCCGTGTTGAGTCAAATTAAGCCGCAGGCTCCACTCCTGTGGTGCCCTTCCGTCAATTCCTTAAGTTTCAGCTTTGCAACCATACTCCCCCGGAACCCAAAACTTTGTTTCCCGGAAGCTGCCCGCCGAGTCATCGGAGGAACTTCGGCGGATCGCTGGCTGCATCGTTTATGGTTAGAACTAGGGCGGTATCTGATCGCCTTCGAACCTCTAACTTTCGTCTTGATTAATGAAAACATTTTTGGCAAATGCTTTCGCTTCTGTCCGTCTTGCGACGATCCAGAATTCACCTCTAACGTCGCAATCGATGCCCCATCTGTCCCTATTAATCATTACCTCGGGGTTCCGAAAACCAACAAATAAACCGAGGTCCTATCCATTATCCATGCACACAGTATTCAGGCAAAGGTAGCCTGCTTTAAGACTCAATTTTTCAAAGTAAACGTATCGGCCACTCGACACTCAGTAAGAGCACCGCGATGGGATATTAGTTGGACCGCCCGCAAGGACTAAGCCCACCGATAGGACGTACCACATAATGCCAGTTAAACACCGCGAGCGGTGAACCGACACTGTGACACACAGATTCAACTACGAGCTTTTTAACCGCAACACTTAATATACGCTATTGGAGCTGGAATTACCGCGGCTGCTGGCACCAGACTTGCCCTCCAATTGGTCCTCGTTAAAGGATTTAAAGTGTACTCATTCCGATTACGGGCCTCGGATGAGTCCCGTATCGTTATTTCGTCACTACCTCCCCGTGCCGGGAGTGGGGTAATTTGCGCGCCTGCTGCCTTCCTTGGATGTGTTAGCTGTTCTCAGGCCCCTCTCCGGAATCGAACCCTGATTCCCCGTTACCCGTTACAACCATGGTAGGCGCAGAACCTACCATCGACAGTTGATAAGGCAGACATTTGAAGATGCGTCGCCGGTGCTAGATGACCATGCGATCAGCACAAAGTTATTCAGAGTCACCAAAACAAACGATGGACGAACGGACGAGCCGTCCGCCACCGATTGGTTTTGATCTAATAAAAGCATTCCTCCCATCTCTGAGAGGAATTCTGTTTGCATGTATTAGCTCTAGAATTACCACAGTTATCCAAGTAAATGTGTCCACGATCTAATGAACCATAACTGATTTAATGAGCCATTCGCGGTTTCACCTTAATTCGGCATGTACTGAGACATGCATGGCTTAATCTTTGAGACAAGCATATGACTACTGGCAGGATCAACCAGGATCTTAGTTTATATATTTTATTAATATATATAAAATACATTTTTTTCGTCGTCGGTGCCCCCTCACCGATCGACTATATTATATATATAAAATAGGTCTTTAAAATATTCGAGCACGTATCAAGCATGCTAAACATTTGGTTTACCTTTTAAGAAAAATAAATAATTTTAATTTCAAAAAGCGCGTAATATAAATTCACGCTGAGGCATATCCCAATGTTACCAGCACACTTCTTTTTCATATGCCCCCATCGTCATAATCATTTGTCATAGTTTAAAGAATCATACTTCACAATATCATATAAAATATAATATTGCGTTCTAACAACGTGTACGAAATATATTATTATCGCAAACGTCGTCTTCTTCTCTCTCATTTCTCTTTTACAAACTCAAAGCTCATCATACGAAACGTGCCGTATTGCAAGTCGAAAAGAACTATTCGACACGCCCGTACGCCCTAAAGGATTTATAATTAATATCCTTAGGTGTTGGAAATGCCCGATCGCTA
>NW_020555858.1:0-2987 GCF_003254395.2 Apis mellifera
ATATACGCTATTGGAGCTGGAATTACCGCGGCTGCTGGCACCAGACTTGCCCTCCAATTGGTCCTCGTTAAAGGATTTAAAGTGTACTCATTCCGATTACGGGGCCTCGGATGAGTCCCGTATCGTTATTTTTCGTCACTACCTCCCCGTGCCGGGAGTGGGTAATTTGCGCGCCTGCTGCCTTCCTTGGATGTGGTAGCTGTTTCTCAGGCTCCCTCTCCGGAATCGAACCCTGATTCCCCGTTACCCGTTACAACCATGGTAGGCGCAGAACCTACCATCGACAGTTGATAAGGCAGACATTTGAAAGATGCGTCGCCGGTGCTAGATGACCATGCGATCAGCACAAAGTTATTCAGAGTCACCAAAACAAACGATGGACGAACGGACGAGCCGTCCGCCACCGATTGGTTTTGATCTAATAAAAGCATTCCTCCCATCTCTGAGAGGAATTCTGTTTGCATGTATTAGCTCTAGAATTACCACAGTTATCCAAGTAAATGTGTCCACGATCTAATGAACCATAACTGATTTAATGAGCCATTCGCGGTTTCACCTTAATTCGGCATGTACTGAGACATGCATGGCTTAATCTTTGAGACAAGCATATGACTACTGGCAGGATCAACCAGGGATCTTAGTTTATATATTTTATTAATATATATAAAATACATTTTTTTTTTCGTCGTCGGTGCCCCCTCACCGATCGACTATATATATATATATATATATAATAGGTCTTTAAAAAATATTCGAGCACGTATCAAGCATGCTAAACATTTGGTTTACCTTTTAAGAAAAGATAAATAATTTTTAATTTCAAAAAGCGCGTAATATAAATTCACGCTGAGGCATATCCCAATGTTACCAGCACACTTCTTTTTCAATATGCCCCCATCGATCATTAATATATCATTGTCATAGTTTAAAGAATCATACTTCACAATATCATATAAATATAATATTGCGTTTTTAACAACGTGTTACGAAAATATATTATTATCGCAAACGTCGTCTTTCTTCTCTCTCATTCTCTTTACAAACTCAAAGCTCATCATACGAAACGTGCCGTATTGCAAGTCGAAAAGAACTATTCGACACGCCCGTACGCCCTAAAGGATTTATAATTAATATCCTTAGGTGTTGGAAATGCCCGATCGCTCGAGGCTAAAAGTTGATGCTCAGTCGTACAAGTACACATGGCAAGCCATGCACACAGGTCACCAGCGTCCCCCTATAGGTCGCTTTGCCGCACAAGAGTCATTCGTCATAGCACCGACCCGCGGCTCTGCAGTGTGGAGAAAGATCGGTAAGAATCGGACAGAAACAGTCGAGAATTTTCCCGAGGAGCGGTGCACTGTATCTCGACCGAGATCGTAGAACAGGCACGCGCTCGACGCTGCTCCGCCCGGTCGAACCGGACCGTCGCTTCTCTTATAGTAACCGAACGGCCGGCCACCACGTCGGCGCCGAACGGGCTTACGCACGGCCGCTTATGGTGCGAAACCGCTGTAGCGACAGACCGAGCGGAAGGTACGCTGGAACTTGATTCGATCGACGATCATTATCGTCATACAAACTGGTAAAAAAAAATTAAAATATATTAACAGGACGGTACAAACGAAAGGTAAATAATAGATTTTTACAAAAAAATTAAATTTTTTTTTCTCGATAAGAAAAGTTACGAAAAATTAATTTTTGATAAAAGAAAAAAAATAATTAACAATATAAAAAATTGCAAGGGATAAATATAAATAGATTAACGAAAAAAAAACATACAAGTTATTAAGTTATTTTTCGAGAAATTAAGAAAAAGTATCGAGTCACGTCGGTTCGGTGATTCTCTCGTACGCGCAAAGTCCCCCGGTCAGGTCGGTTCGCCCGTTCCATGCGTATCGCGCAAAGTCCCCCGGTCAGGTCGGTTCGCCCGTTCCATATATCCCCATTCATACAATCCAATTTATAATATAATTTAATTAATATAAAATTTTAACATGAATTTAATTAAATTATTGTATTATTTATAAGCATTTTTTAATTTTCTATTAATTTATTGATTATAAATTATATATAAATATATATATATATAATATACTTTTTTTATTTCTTTGTAATATTTATTTTTATTTCAAATAAAATATTTATATATATAGAAATATTTATATATATATATATAAATATATATATATATATATATAAAATCATATATTAATATGTAAATATTTATAAAACTATTATTTAAAATTTTCCAAAAATTATTAATTATTTAAATTTAAGTTAATTTTTTATATTAATTATAAAAATTATATATTAACAAACGTGAATAATAATTCTTTAAAATTTAAATAAAATTAAGATAAAAAAACTTAAAAAATAAACAAATTCCATACGTAAAATTCCATCGCGCAAAGTCCTCCGGTCAGGTCGGTTCGCCGTTCTATACGTACCGAACAAGTCCCCCGGTCAGGTCGGTTCGCCCGTTCCATGCGTATCGCGCAAAGTCCCCCGGTCAGGTCGGTTCGCCCGTTCCATGCGTATCGAGCAAAGTCCCCCGGTCACGTCGGTTCGCCCGTTCCATGCGTATCGCGCAAAGTCCCCCGATCACGTCGGTTCGCTCGTTCCATACGTATCGCGCAAAGTCCCCCGGTCAAGTTGGTTCGCCCGTTCCATACATTCCCATTCATACAATCCAATTTATAATATATTATTTATTAATATAAAATTTTAACATGAATTTAATTAATTATTGTATTATTTATAGTATTCTTTTAATTTTCTATTAATTTTATTGATTATAAATATATATAAATATATATATATAATAATATATAATATAAATATATATATATATAATTAAGCACAAACGTGAATAATAAGCATATTAAATAATTTTTTATCTATTTTCTTTAAAATTTAAATAAAATTAAGATAAAAAACTTAAAAATAAACAAATTCCATACGTAAAATTCCATCGCGCAAAGTCCTCC